>NC_058048.1:31993802-32021302 GCF_020085105.1 Siniperca chuatsi | reverse complement strand
GCGACAGTAGTAGCGACAGTAGTAGCAGTAGTAGTGACAGTAGTAGCAGTAGTAGTGACAGTAGTAGCAGTAGCAGTAGTAGCAGTAGTAGTGACAGTAGTAGCAGTAGCAGTAGTAGTGACAGTAGTAGCAGTAGTAGTGACAGTAGCAGCAGTAGTAGTGACAGTAGCAGCAGTAGTAGTGACAGTAGCAGCAGCAGTAGTAGTAGCAGTAGTAGTGACAGTAGTAGTGACAGTAGCAGCAGTAGTAGTGACAGTAGCAGCGACAGTAGTAGCAGTAGTAGTAGCAGTAGTAGTGACAGTAGTAGCAGTAGCAGTAGCAGTGACAGTGGTAGCGGTAGTGGTAGCGGTAGCGGTGACGGTGGTAGCGGTAGCGGTAGTGGTGACGGTGGTAGCGGTGGCGGTGGTGGTGACGGTGGTAGCGGTGGCGGTGGTGGTGGCGGTAGTGGTGACAGTGGTAGCAGTAGCGGTGACGGTAGTAGCGGTAGCGGTGACGGTGGTAGCGGTGGCGGTAGTGGCGGCGGTGGTAGTAGCAGTAGTGGTGACGGTGGTAGCGGTGGCAGTAGTGGCGGCGGTGGTAGCAGTGGCAGTAGTGGTGACGGTGGTAGCGGTAGCGGTGACGGTGGTAGCGGTGGCGGTGGTGGTGACAGTGGTAGCGGTGGTGGTGACGGTGGTAGCAGTGGCGGTGGTGGTGGCGGTGGTGGTGACGGTGGTAGCGGTAGTGGTGGCGGTAGTGGTGACGGTGGTAGCGGTGGCAGTAGTGGCGACGGTGGTAGCGGTGGTAGTGGCGGTGGTGGTGACGGTGGTAGCGGTAGCGGTGACGGTGGTAGCGGTAGCGGTGACGGTGGTAGCGGTGGCGGTGGTGGTGACGGTGGTGGCGGTGGTAGTAGCGGTGGCGGTGACGGTGGTAGCGGTGGTGGTGACGGTGGTAGCGGTAGTGGTGACGGTGGTAGCGGTGGCGGTGGTGGTGGCGGTGGTGGCGGTGGCAGTGGCGGTGGTGGTGACGGTGGTAGCGGTGGCGGTGGTGGTGACGGTAGTAACGGTGGTGGCGGTAGTGGTGACAGTGGTAGCAGTGGTAGTAGCGGTGGCAGTGGTGGTGACGGTGGTAGCGGTGGTGGTAGCAGTAACAGTGGTAGCGGTGGCGGTGGTGGTGACAGTGGTAGCGGTGGCAGTGGTGGTGGCGGTGGTGGTGACAGTGGTAGCAGTGGTGGTGACGGTGGTAGCGGTGGCAGCGGTGGTGGTGACGGTGGTAGCGGTGGTAGTGGCAGTGGTGGTGACGGTGGTAGCGGTGGCGGTGGTGGTGGCAGCGGTAGCGGTGGTAGTAGCGGTGGCGGTAGTAGCGGTAGTGGTGACGGTGGTAGCGGTAGTGGTGACAGTGGTAGCAGCAGTAGTAGTGACGGTGGTGGCAATGGCAGCGGTAGTAGTGACGGTAGTAGCAGTAGTAGTGACGGTAGTGGTGACGGTGGTAGCAGTAGTAGCAGTAGCAGCGGTAGTAGTGACAGTGGTAGCGGTAGTAGTAGCAGTAGTAGTGACAGTAGTAGCGGTAGTAGTAGCAGTAGCGGTGACGGTAGTAGTGACAGTAGTAGTGACAGTGGCGGTGACAGCTGTAGCAGTGGCGGCGACAGTAGTGGCGACAGTAGTAGCGGTAGTAGTGACGGTAGTGGCGGTAGTGGTGACGGTGGTAGCAGTAGCGGTAGTGGTGACGGTGGTAGCGGTGGTGGTGACGGTGGCAGCGGTAGTGGTGACGGTAGCAGCGGTAGTGGTGACGGTAGCAGCGGTAGTGGTGACGGTGGCAGCAGCGGTAGTAGTAGCAGTAGTGGTGACGGTAGTAGTGACGGTAGCAGCAGTAGTGGTGACGGTGGCGGCGACGGTGGTAGCAGTAGTAGTAGCGGTAGTGGTGACGGTGGTAGCGGTAGCGGTGGCGGTGACGGTGGTAGCGGTAGTAGTAGCGGTAGCGGTGACGGTGGTAGCGGTGGCGGTGGTGGTGACGGTGGTAGCGGTAGCGGTGGTGGTGGCGGTGGTGGTGACGGTGGTAGCAGTAGCGGTGACGGTGGTAGCGGTGGCGGTGGTGGCGGCGGTGGTAGTAGCGGTGGTGGTGACGGTGGTAGCGGTGGCGGTGGTGGCGGCGGTGGTAGCGGTAGTGGTGACGGTGGTAGCGGTAGCGGTGACGGTGGTAGCAGTGGCGGTGGTGGTGACAGTGGTAGCGGTGGTGGTGACGGTGGTAGCGGTAGCGGTGGTGGTGGCGGTGGTGGTGACGGTGGTAGCAGTGGTGGTGGCGGTAGTGGTGACGGTGGTAGCGGTGGCAGTAGTGGCGACAGTGGTAGCGGTGGTAGTGGCGGTGGTGGTGACGGTGGTAGCGGTAGCGGTAGTGGTGACGGTGGTAGCGGTGGTGGTGACAGTGGTAGCGGTGGTAGTGGCGGTAGCGGTGACGGTGGTGGCGGTGGTAGTGGCGGTAGCGGTGGTGGTGACGGTGGTAGCGGTGACGGTGGTGGCAGTAGTGGTGACGGTGGTAGCGGTAGTGGTGACGGTGGTAGCGGTGGCGGTGGTGGTGGCGGTGGTAGCGGTAGCAGTAGTAGTGACGGTGGTAGCGGTAGCGGTAGTGGTGACGGTGGTAACAGTGGTGGCGGTAGTGGTGACAGTGGTAGCAGTGACAGTGGTAGCAGTAGTAGTGACAGTAGTAGCAGTAGTGGTGACGGTGGTAGCGGTAGCAGTGGTGGTGGCGGTGGTAGCGGTGACAGTGGTGGCGGTAGTGGTGACGGTGGTAGCGGTAGTAGTGACGGTGGTAGCGGTGGCAGTGGTGGTGGCGGTGGTAGCGGTAGCAGTAGTGGTGACAGTGGTGGCGGTGGCGGTGGTGGTGACAGTGGTAACAGTGGTGGCGGTGGTGGTGACAGTGGTAGCAGTGGTAGTAGCAGTGGCAGTAGTGGTGACGGTGGTAGCGGTGGCAGTAGTGGTAGTGGCAGTAGTAGCAGTAGCAGTAGTAGTGACAGTAGTAGCAGTAGTAGTAGCAGTAACAGTAGTAGCAGCAGTAGCAGTAGCAGTAGTAGTGACAGTAGTAGCAGTAGCAGTAGTAGTGGCAGTAGTAGTGACAGTAGTAGCAGTAGTAGTGACAGTAGTAGCAGTAGTAGTAGCAGTAGCAGTAGCATTAGCAGTAGCATTAGCAGTAGTATTTCCTGTAGTATTCTCACCGTAGGCCTCAGTAGTGATCCTGCGCTGGGCGTAGGTGGCCAGCCCTTCGCTCAGCCACATCTCCTCCCAGGTGGCGTTGGTGACGGCGTTGCCGAACCAGCCGTGAGCGATCTCGTGGATGACGTCGATCAGCAGGAACTCGCTGCTCTCCAGGATGGAGGCGATGATGAACGTGAGGCAGGGGTTCTCCATGGCAACGATGGGGAAGGAGGGGGGGAGGAACACGATGTCACACCTGAGGGTCCGTGAGTCAGTATGGTGATTATCGATGCTTTCGATCATTAACGCTGTAAAACCCACCAGACTCTTAACTCACCTGCCCCACAGGTAAGGTCCGAACAGCTCCTCGGCTACACCGAGCCAGCGCTCCACACTGCCCCCTAGTTTCTTCACTGCGCAGGACAGCAGACATGGCTCCGCCCACACACGACTCCTGGACAGCAGTTCATTCAGTCAACAAAAACTACAATAGCAAACATTCGCTGAGGATCGTTTCTTCACGACAAAACTGAATAAAAGGTGACATTTGAAAACGTGAACTACGACCTCCTGTAGTACAATGTTTGTTATAATACAAGCGAACAATAACGTGAAAAAGGGTCCGTTTTAATGCAGTCAGTTCCTCCAGCAGCCAATAACATCTCTGTATCTGTTTGTATTTCGGTAACGTGACGTTACAGCTACTTTAACTGTGCTGATGTTTTTATCTGTACTTTGATAGCTGTTAGCGAACACAGTGCCTCCTCAGTATTTAGATCCAGTCCGTTTTCATTCCTGTGATTTTGAAGATCTACTATATGAAAATATACACAGCCGAGGAATCTTTCTGTTAATATCACCTGATGTTTTATCTGCTGCTCTCCAGCTAAACTGCTAATGCTAACGCTAAGTGAGCAGGAGCGACAGAGAGAGAGAGCGGTTCAGAGACGGTGTAGTCCCTCATTCGTCCAGCAGTGCTCCATCGTAGAAAAGGTTTCAGTCGTAGTCGTCTGGACGCTGTTTTCAGAACCAAGACGTTTTGGCTCCCATCCGGAAGTCATTCTCAATTGTGAAAAAATGGGGACGGGAACTAGAAATTTAACTTCTCCGAGTTACATAAGCCCCGCCCTCCAGGGAGAGTCTACCTGAGTATCTGTTGATTAGCTAGTTTCACCTGAAACTGACCTAATAGTTTCCAAGATGGCCCAGTAATCAGTAATCAGGCCTATTGTTTTCTGGCTGCACCTCCCTCATCACTGTTAAGTACCTGATTAGCATGTGATCGGCTTGACCACGGTGTTAATACACTGTGATAGACTTTAGGCAGATTGAATCTCAGACCACCATTTCTGTTCAAAGAGGGGTTTTCTTTTTTCACAAAAATGGCTTCCTTCCTTTTGTGAAAAAAGAGAACCCCTCTTTGAACAGAAATGGTGGTCTGAGATTCAATCTGCCCAAAGTCTACCACAGTGTATTAACACCGTGGTCAAGCCAATCACATGCTAATCAGGTACTTAACAGTGATGAGGGAGGTGCAGCCAGAAAACAATAGGCCTGATTACTGATTACTGGGCCATCATGGAAACTATTAGGTCAGTTTCAGGTGAAACTAGCTAATCAACAGATACTCAGGTAGACTCCTCGCTGAGGGCGGGGCTTATGTAACAGAGTAGCTTAAATTTCTAGTTCCCGCCCCATTTTTTCACAATTGAGAATGACTTCCGAATGGGAGCCGAAACGTCTTGATTCTGAAAACATTGTCGTGTCCAGACGACTACGACTGAAACCTTTTCTACGATAGAGCGGTTCAGAGTTTATAATGAGAACTGTATTCACTGTCTGTCACATGGACACGACGCCTGTAACCATGGTAACTGTACACAAGAGAGAAGGCGACGCCTGTAGCTTCAAAATGCTCAGAAGACATAAAAGTTGCTGCCTGGAAATGAAAACCTGGACTAAAGTGAACAAAAAGTTTCAAATGTGACTAAAACAAAAGAATCTTTTTATTCACAAGACAAACTATTTCGAAAGCAGCTGCCGAGACGAGCGCTGCTGGAAGGAAACACATCACATCTGTCGGTCTGATGAGGTCCGACATCAGACCCTGGAGAAACCGTAAGGTGACCAGAGGAACCAGACCAGGACTGACCGAGGGCCGACGTCGACGTGCTGCAGCTCTCCGGCCACCAACGCCACCAGGTAGGACGGGACGGGAAACTCCATGGAGAACTGAAAGACCCGGTCCTGTTTGGAGTACGAGCTCCGAGACGCACTCATCAGAACGGTCACTCCGTCTGGAACCTGCAGAAGAAGAAGAGGAGAAACGACGCTTCAGATTCACTCGGGACGCCCCGATCACGTTGTTTGATCGTCCACGAGCCAGGTCGGCTTTCGTTTGGTTTCAGCGGCTGGTTTAGCAGCGTTACCGGTCAGTTTGATGGTCTGTAGCGCACTGGGATCTCCACCGGGCGGCAGCGTAACCTAGGCGTGCTGGAGCAACCGCACGGGCAGCGAGGCGGGAGGCGGGACGACACACGCAGGTGTTTAACCACAGGTGTGTCGTAACAGAGTCCGGTGTTTGAGTTCATTTACTCGCCTGGACGTTTCAGCTCTCGTCTCATTTAAATTCATGTGTGTAATCAGCTGATATACGTGCCCAGGTGGACCCGCCCTACTGCGCTGTGATTGGCTCGTCACTTCGACGCGTCCTTGTGATCGGATGCTAGCTCCACCGTTTTTTTAGGAAAGTCCTGCTACCAACACTACTGACGTCGACGATAACGTGACAATAATACAAATATATTTTAAATCCTTTTATCTACAGAGTTTAACTCCTTGTTCATGAAACATCTGCTTCTCAGCAAATCATCATTCAGCAATGAACACATGACAGCCAGGTGTTGCCATGGAGACAAACACAGAGGACCGTATAAGGTAACACGAGAGGCTACATTAGTTAAAATAACGTTATCTTGGGGAGCGGCGGTGCTCCGTACGTCGCGTCCTCGTACGAACAGCTAAATGTTTGTTTACCTTCGTTGTCCTGTTTTTCTGACTGAAAGTCAATCATCCAATCACAAGGGCGCGTCGAAGTAACGAGCACTAGCCAATCACGGCACAGCAGGGCGGGACCTGCCGCAAGACAGGTGGGAAAAGAAATAACGCAGGTCGACCGAGCGCAGGTGTGTGTGAGGGTCAGAGGTCAGGGGTCAGGGGTCAGGACTCACCCTGACAGTAGCGGTGTAGGTGCTCTTGACAGCAGGTGTGTCGAAGCACGGGAAGAAGGAGCGATTACACACCGAGTGACCCTGAGTGAAGACCAGAGGACGAGACTGACCACAGGTCAGCTCCGAGTCCAGCCACCAGATCTGGAAACACACACACACACGGATGCACGCACACACACACACACACACACACACGCACGCACACACACACACACACACACACACGGACGCACGCACACACACGGACGCACGCACACGCACACACACACACGGACGCACGCACACGCACACACACACACGGACGCACGCACACACACACACACACGGACGCACGCACACGCGCACACACACGGACGCACGCACACACACACACACACACACACGGACGCACGCACACACACACGGACGCGCACACACACACACACACGGACGCACGCACACACACACACACGGACGCACGCACACGCGCATTGCACACACACACACACGCACACACACACACACACACACACAGGAAATAATCAGCAGATCAATCAATAATGAAATGGTCGTGGTTTGCGGTCCTAGTGTTCTGGACTCCTTACCGCCGGTCCGTCTGTCGTGGTGTAGCGGACTGTGATCTGGATCAGCCGGCCCGGCTTCAGCACTGCTGCCGGCAGGCTGATGTTCAGCGAGGAGCCGTAGTCTGTGAACGGGTCGACCCGGTACGTGAGGGAGACGGGCTCCTCCTGTCCGGCCCCGGGGACCTTACAGTCTATGGAGTGGATGAGGAGGGAGGAGTGGGAGTCCAGGACCAGGGTATGGACCCCCGGCTGGACCGGGACCAGGTCCAGAACCAACCAGCCGCTCATCTCTTTCACAGCAAAGTTCAGCCGCAGGTCCAGGTGGAAGTGTCGCAGCTGGAAGCAGCGGAAGTTAGACGCTGAGGCCACGTCCACCAGGGGGCACCGCGGGGACCCGGGACCCGGACCTGCCGAGGGCCGGCTGGAGTCCCCGACACACCGGGCCCCAGAGACCGGCAGGGATTTACGGCAGCAGCACAGTGAGGTGGGAGTCTGATGGAGCTCCGCCATCATGAGCTAAACCCCGCTTAGACCTGGACTAACTGCATCAAAGACCAACGAAAACCACAGACTTCCAAACCCACACAGACCGTCACAAGGTCAGGAAAGACCAGGTCTGACTACATCCAAAACCAGTTTTTAAACAGAGACTGTCTGAAGTCGACCCTCTACGTATGTCATTAAAAAAAAACATTAAACCAAAGTCTAACAAAACCTTTATTTGAACCAGAAAAACGCAATAAGGACACTTAAAGCAAGAAATGTGCTTAAACCAGGGACCGCCTGCCTCTAGACCCCACTGAAACTGGGAGAGACTACATCTATAACCTGGTTTTACACAGGACTAGTTCACCAGTCCAGTTTTAGCAGAGGACTTGATTCAAAATCAAGTCTCAGCCAGGCCAAAGTACATTCAAAACCCCACTGAACAAAAGTCTAACTGAGCTCCAAACCAAATCAAGACCAGCTATCAGCACCGATAAGGACACTTAAACCAAGACCTGGGTTTAACCCGGGACTAGTTGCTTCTAGACCCACAGTAAACCCAGCACGCAACGCATTTAACACAGGACTAGTTCACCAGCCGGTTTCAGCCCAGAACTTAACGTAAACTTAATTTAACCAGACTCAGACTACATTTAAACCCAGCTTTAAAACAGACTGATGCCAGACTACATTCACAATCCCATTAAACAAAAGTCTAACTGAAAACTGGAACTGGAAACCAATAAGGACACTTGTGACCCAGTCTGAACCCAGGACTACCTGCCTCTGGACTCCACTGAACCCGGTACACAACACAGGACCTGGGGTTACCTGTCCCTAGACCCCCACTGAGATTTATAACCCAGTCTAACGCAGGACTATTTTCCCAAAACCTGAAATCTGACACTTAAACCTGATTTTAACCCAAAGTTAACCAAACTTAGTCCACATTTAAACCCGGTTTTAAAGCACAGACTGGCTGAATAAAACGCTGTCAACCAAACTACATTCAAAAACTCACCAAACCAAAGTCAAGCTGAACTCAAAACCTGCTACAAACACCAAAAAGGACACTTGAATCAATAACTCAACATTTAAAGCTCGATTTAGCGCATTTAAAACTCAGTTCAACCAAACTCAAACTACATTAAACCCGGTTTTAGCCGAAGCTAGCTGCTCTGTAAATTAGCACCTTTAGCTTTAAGTGAGTTAACCAAACTAGCTTTAAAAAACAGGCACTTTAACAGGCGGAGACCATGTCGAAGTAAGAGGTCAAAACAGCGACAGCTTCAACTAACGTCAGTTTAACTAGTTTAACTAACCTGGTTAGCCGAGCAGGCTAATTAGCAGAGAGTCTAATTAGCATTAGCACCAGAGAGCGCATTATTTGTGGTTTGTGAACAAACAGTCTATGTAAAATCCATCAGGACCCGGAGAGGTAGAACCGGACACACACCGGCTCCTCATGTGAACTCATCCCGGCGCTCCGCTCTGTGTCCCGGACACTGAATCCAGATACTCCCGGTCGGGTCTACTGTGAGCTGGAGGTGAGCTGTGCGTCCGTGTTACGGAGGAGAAGAAGGAAGGAGAGTTTTATCAAACAAAGACACAGAAGACAACAGAGGAGAAGTGAGGGGACAGAGGAGGCTCTGCTCCGGACAAAACAGGAAGTAACAGCAGCAGGAAAAAGTTTGTGCAGGCCGCAGGGGGCGCTGTGGAGCCAATTACATCACCGGCAGGTCAAAGGTCACCAGGTATCACGCCTTCATTCATTTCATCTAAATAAAGTCATGATCGTATCATGAAAACACGTTTGCAGCACCTGTTGACCAAACAGCTCTACAGAGAAACTACAGCTCAGTCGTTCAAACGAGAACAAACATAAATAATTACCAGATGAAATTAATAACCAGGGGAGGCTGGAAAACAGGTAATAATAATAATAATAATAATAAAACTTTATTTATAGAGCGCTTATCAAAACAGAGTACAAAGTGCTTCACAACAAGAGAAATAAAATAACCAGTTCAGGTAAAATCAGGATCTGCTTTCTGATAAAAATGTGTTTTGAGACGAGACTTAAACGAAGACTCTGACTCAGACAGCCTGATGTCTTCGGGCAGGTTGTTCCAGAGCCTCGGGGCCCTGATGGCCAAAGCTCTGTCCCCCTTAGTTTCCATCCTGGACTCAGGAACAGACAGGAGACCCCTGCCCGAAGATCTCAGACTACGTGAAGGTTCATAAGGGATTACAAGGTCTAAGATACAGTCTGGAGCCATGAAGAGCCTTAAAAGTAATCAACAAGATCTTAAAATCAGTCCTGAAACCAACAGGGAGCCGATGTAAAGAGGCTGAACCAGGTGTGATGGGGTCGCACCTCTGGGTCCTGGTTTACAGCCGAGCAGCTGAGTCCTGTACAGTCTGCAGTCTGTCAGAGTGTTTAGATGAAGACGAGTGAACAGGCTGTTACAGTAATCGAGGCGTGAGGAGATAAAAACACGCCAGATACATAACAGGAACTTAAAATCATATTTACCCAGTAAAATGATCCAGGAAATGAGTCCAGATTATACTGGAAATCAAACTATGTGGAGATAAACAGACGGTCAGCAGACGGATCAATGGTTCCCACCTCCACCAGCGGCGCTGACTTACTTCGTTTCTTTAGTTTCTTTAATTCAGAAACGTGGGAAACAATAACACGCATCAGGAGATCGGACGCGTGGACATTAAGTGCAAAGATCTCGTCTGTGAAGTCAGGAAGTGGAAAACAGCTTTCTGAAGCTGGTGTGTTGTCAGGAACGAACACACACATTTCATCTTAAAATAACTTTATTGACAATATTTCACCCCCCCCCACAAGGCAGTTATGAAGTCATGCTATAAGGCTGTTAGAAACACACAGCAAACACACACTGACACGTTTTCTACAAGGCGACAGTCATGTGACGCATCACATGACTGTCGCTTCCGCTTCCTCGCTGTGTTGAGCCTCGTTCGGCTCCTTAAAGGACAGTTCGTCGTTCACGTCTCTCACTTTTTGTCCATCAGTTATGAGGCCGTCTCCCTCGAGTCCTGAGGACAAACAGGAAGTGCAGACAGAATTTAACTTCCTGTAGATTCAAAGTGTGAAATCATTTCAACGCGTGAAGATTAAAGATGAAAACTCACTGAGCTCCTCGCGTTTTCACAGCGTGACAGCAGCAACGATAAAAATACAGTAAGAACAGAAACACTTTCAGACAGCAGTTAACAGACTGACGGGAGGAAATATCACATCTTAAAAAGAGAAGAAGAAGAAAGATTTACACACCTGCGGGACACACCTGAGGCTTCGCTCAGACGTGATCAACATTAAAGAATCTGCTAAACAAAGCGTCTAATTTATTGCTTTTCTTTCTGTTTCTGCATCTTAACCGGATGTTATTTATACTTTGTGTAATCAGTTGTATTTATTATGTGACACACCTGGATCAGTAACCCACCTGCTGACTGTTGGAGCACCGCAGGTGACGTATTAAAGCGAAGCTTCGTGAAACCGCTATATGATGGTCACGCGCACAAACACGCAACCAGGAGAGTGCTTCTGTTTCCGAGGAGAGAAGCTTACGTCAGATTAATATAAAGTTTCACTCTGAAACCTGAAACAGTTTTCAGGTTGTCCAGTTTGTGTCACATCAGCTGACTCCCAGACGACACGCTCATATTCTGCTGTTTGCTTTGGAGGAAATGTAGTTTCTGTCTGTTAGAAGGCGTGATACCCTCATCCTGCAGAGGTCAGAGGTCACACCACAGACCGTTTGTAAAGATGGACGACATGTCGGCTCCCCAGCAGTGAAGCCAGAACATCTGGACCGCCCCCTGGTGGCGGGCTGCAGTACGGGTCATAAGCCCCGCCCCCTCCACGTTAGCGGACGGGACACGTCCGATGTCAGTTTAGGTCGTTCTCACCACGCTGACGTTTGTCCAAGTGTTCGGTTTTCTGATAACTTTGGTTCTAATTAGTTATTTTATGATATAAGGGGGGGGGGGGTGTTTCACGTCATGATTGACAGCTGAGCGCTGCTCACGATTGGGTCGGCCGGGTGTGTGGGCGGGACCTCGATACCGCGGCTCCACCCCCGATCACTACTGCGCAGACTCTGGCTCCAGATGACGTCACCAGCCAAGATGGCGGCTGCCGTATCCGGATATTTTGGCTTCATTTATTACAGCGGGAGGAAGAGGAGACGCGTCGGCCATCTTTACATCTGTGGTCTGGAGTTTATATCACGCTTTACGCAATCAAAAAATAATAAAAAAGAGAAAACAAACAAATAAAACAAACAAGAGCAGTTAAGGAAACCTAAAAAAGGGAATTTACAATCAAAGCAGAGGTCAGAGGTCGGCGTAGACGGTTGGACATACAAAGTCAACGCAGGCGTCCTGGTGGTCTCGTGGTCTAACACCTGAGACCTCTGTCTCCGCACTTCCTGTCGGCCTCTCGGCTCCGAACTCGCGTCGTGTCTCCGGCCGACTTTTTAAATGTTATAATCTGAGTAAACTGAACAGAAACAACATTTCCTCCTCCTTCTTTTTCAGCGTTCCTCATTTAAAAAACGAAATGCTTTACTTCCTGTTGCAGATCAGTAACTTATGAATCAGGAGACTTTAGGAGGCTGCGTTCACGTCTGAGCGGCTGCCAGGCCGAAGGCCTGAAACGATCAGAGTCACTTCTCAAACGGCAGGAACTGAATAACCAGTTTCTTCTTCTGAACATTTGATATTAAATGAAACTCGTGACAAACTTTTGCGAACGTCCAATCGCACGGCGGCAGGTCATCACATGTGCATGGTCAAACGCACAGACCTGGTTCACATCAGGTCACAACATCAGATAAAAAACAGCATTAAACAAAAATGTCTTCATGTTGCAAAAAAGGCAACAGTAAGTCAGTGTGATGATGATGATGATGATGATGATGACGACACATCGATGACTGGACAGACTCTGTGTGTTTTAATATATATTAGTTAAACAGTATATAGATTTATATTCTATAGCCCAGAGCAGCTCTGTGTCAAGGTTTACCTATAACATATAGAGTACAGTACAGTACAGTACAGGACCAGGACCAGGACCTTCACATCAGGTCTGATGATCACAGTCAAACCTCTGATGAAGATCTTTGTTAAACATATTCAGAAACTAGACTTCCTGTAATCCAGTCTGTCCTTCATCGTCCTCCTCATCCTCGGACAGAGATCTTGTTTTCCACGGCGGCGAGCATGGAGCACAGCCGAGAGTTCTCATTGGCCAGCAGCTTGGACGGCTCATCAAACTCTGCCACCTGAACCAATCAGATCAAAGGAAGCTTTACGTGGAGTCACAACAGTTATCGTGATCATTTTCACTCACAGCTTACATTTTAATTAACTGGGCACAAAATTAATATTCAAGAGTTGGAACAAATGGTGATTTTCACTTTCTACAGATCAGACGATCGTAACGCACCGTCCCGTTTCTACGTCTGTATCTGTGTTCAGTCATCGTGTTACGGTGTCACGTGAAACAAGCACTCAGATAATAATCTACCAACAGTCTTTGTTTAGACCCCAAACCATAAAACCATCTCAAACCTTTACAGACGTCTACAACAAACTAAATGTAACTCGCTGTTTGTAACCCGAGTCTACTGGAGGAGGATTTGATGTGAGCTACGGTGGAAACGTCACGTTCGGCTTTATGGAGAGTTTTGTTGGAAAAACCTCGTCAGGTTCTTCATTACTTCAGTTCAACAGACACCAAATCCTCCAGCTGCTGCAGACGGTGTGGGTCCTCCGAGGCAAATCACTGTCAAATATTCTGGTCTCGCCCAAATTCTTTCTGGCAGGAGGTTCATAAAGTTTTACAAAAAGTGGACTTTCCATTTAAACTGCACAGCCTGTATCTGTCACCAGGAAGCGGCTAAAACCAGAAATACCTACAACTGGTGACTGACATTATTTATATCTTCAGGATGGAAAGAATCGCGTTTTCTAACAGGACAAGTTCCTGAAAACATGTGAAAGTTGGATTTTGTTCGTTTCACCTGAATCATTTGTTTAATGTGAATTTCTTTTTTTTCTTTGTTCCTTTTTTAAGCAAAGTGAGTTTCATGAAGCATTCTGGTAGTTTTTTTTTAAACCTGTGTTTTTTATTTATTTTATTGCTCCTTATTTGCTTCTGTATTATCTATTGTTACTCAGCTTTCTTATCTTAACTGTTTTCACAGAGGCTTCGAAGTCTTATTACAATGATTATGTTGTTTGTATGGAGCTTGGTATATCCCAGTGAAAAGAGCGTTTAAAAAAGAAAGAAACAAGCTTGTACTGGTAAACTGGGCTCTTCCCAGTCTGAGGCTGCAGAGCGAGAGCTTGGCCAAAATACAGTGCTGCTGCTGTTCTGAGCTGTATGGCCAAAACTTTAAATCTGAACTTTTCAGCTGTTGAGACCTACAGCCTCTTTGATCACAGCAAGAGACTCATTTGAACTGGAAATCCTCCTCACCTGAAATGGTTTCCATCATACAGACAGAGAACCAGTTCCCTGAAAACATTCTCAAGTATTTGAGGCCCATTCCTCGCCCACCTGGACAACCCACGAGGCTGGAGTCAGTCACTGAACTTCTTCAGATTTTTTCATGTTCTTTGCTTTGTTTAATGTTTTATTTATTTATTTATCTCAACCTTTTAGTGTTAAGAGAAGAGTATGTCAAGCTGTCCCTCTTTTCACAATTAGTATTGAACTCTTTGCTCAAATGATTGACCCAAATGTTAAAGGTGTAAAACTAGTGATGAAGAATATGATATAAATTTATACGCAGATGACGTGTTCTTATATATCTGAGATGTACATAATTCAATTCCTTATCAGATGAACTGTATAAAGATTTATGGGGTGAATTCAGGCTACAAGTTAAATGTTGGTAAGACTGAAGCAAATGCTCTAAATAGATTTAACCCCATTAAATCCTTTGTCTCAAGCACTTTGAAAGGCCTGAAGGAACAAAGACCTTGAGTGTTACTACCTTCCTTCCCTAAATGATCGTTTCAAAGTCAGTTACAATAAAATTGATGTAAAGAGATGTTGTACAGTACCTTTAACTTGAATAGAAAGTGTACGTAAAAATGAACACTAGACTAAAACTAATGAACGCTGGTTTACGTGTTTCAAATGTCTGCATGAGAAGAGTTACAGTCCTCATTTTCCAAACTAAATCTCTAATCACCCAAGACTTAGACCTAGGTGACACCTGTTGGACTGCTATTGGTCGGTGTACCTGTCCGTGGTTGAGCACCATGATGCGGTCTGAGGCGAGGACGGTGTGGAGGCGGTGAGCGATGGTCAGGGTGGTGCAGTCCTGGAACGAACTCCTGATGGTCTCCTGGATCAGAGCATCCGTCTCTGCATCCATGGCTGCTGTCGCCTCGTCAAGGATCAGGACCTGAGAGACCAGAACCAGGGGTCAAAGGATTTCTTGTCTGTCTGTCTGTCGGACCAGTCAGTCTGTCTGTCTGTCTCTCACCTTGCACTGTCTCAGCAGAGCTCTGGCGACACACAGCAGCTGTCTCTCTCCCACTGAGAAGTTTTCTCCGTTCTCCACCACCTCCGACTCCAACTTCAGGGGCAGCTGGGACACCTGGCAGACAGACAGGAAGTAAGTCAGCAGGTGGACAGGTGTGTGTCTGTTGAGCTGAGCGTCTCTAGTTTGTAATATGTCCCTGCTCCACATCATAATCCTGGGGAAACTGCCGTCCTTGCTTCTTACATTTCTTCTTCGGTACATGTTCTCGTCCTGCAGTGTTTCCCAAACATTCGCTGAAAATACATAAACATCTTCGACTCAATCAGAAAAGGTGCGCTGTGACTTTTGGTCAAAACAAATCATGAAAATGTGACCAAGTAGAGAATAATAGAAAGTTTAGCCGAGAACTCCTCCCTCCTCTTTGAAGGCCAATAACTTTTTTCACCTACAAACATTATTTGAACTTTCAAGGAGACACAAGACCTTGTACTTTATTGGTGTAAAATTGAAAACTTTTTGATATCTTTTAGAATTTTTTAAATGTCCGTTTGAATTTGATGCTGTTTTCCACACTACAGACACTTTTTTAATTCCTCTTAGTCCGACAAACACAAATTATTCATCAAATTCTTCAAATCCTCCTCTTGTGCAATGCAAAATCTAAACAACAGGGTTTATAGTTTTTGAGATATGATCATCCAAGGTTTCAATGTAACTCAGCTAGAAATCTTCCCACCTTGCTTCAGAAATGTGCCGTTTTCACCCTTACTCCCTCACTTATCACACTATATACACATATTGTATATTCTCGTATCCAGCAAAGTCTGCTGTCGCTCTCTGTTAGAAAAACAACAACTACTTGTCAAGCTGCAGCCACAGCGTGTCAAATAATTGCTTTAATCTCTTGCTCTGATGCCAACTAGGGAGCCAGAGCGAGCTGTTCGAATGTGCGAGAAATTGTGGAGAAAGCATAAAATTTAAACAGCAAAACTGTGAAAGACATGAAAAATCTTGTTTACACCAATAAAGTTCAAGGTCCTCATTTAAAGTTCGAATGACATCTGTAGGTGATATAATGGTGACGTTACAGCATTGGGCTTCAGAGATGAGCCAGTTAGAGGAGCTCTTAACTCCATTTTCCATTACTCTCAATGGGGGAAAAAAATCATCACTTTTCACGATTTGTGCAAAAACACAGATGTCAGATCACAACCAAAAGTCACAGGGTATGATTGTCAATCAATACGGACATTTTGCATATTTTTGGTGCATCTATTGGCAACGCTACAGGACGGGAAGATGAAGAATCAAGGATGGTGCCTCTGCCATCCTGGATCTGTAGGTAAAAATAATGTGAGAATGCAAGAAGCAGCTTTACTGTCTATGTGTTATGTTTCCTGCATGAATATACTGGAAAGTATGTAGATTGTTTGTACTCACACACTCCTTCATGTGACTTCTCTGCAGAGCATCCCAGATCTGCTTCTCGCTGTACTGGTTAAAGGGGTCCAGATTGGACCTGGAAACACACACAAACTAATCTGATCTGAGGTCAGCGATATTCTAACTAATGTCACGATATGTCCAAAGAAGCCGTGCACGTGCTTATACATTAGCTTTCAACTTCTGAGGAGCTGGAAATATCAGGTGGACTTTTCTCAGGTGTTCCTACCTGACTGTCCCACTGAACAGCACCGGGTCCTGGGGGATGATTGACAGCTTGCTGCGGAGGTCGGCCAGTCCGATGTCACTGATGTCGACGCCGTCGATCAGGATGGAGCCTCCGCAGTGCTCCACCAGCCTGAACAAAACCACGCCCAGAGACGACTTCCCTGCACACAGGCAGACAGACGGGCAGACAGACAGGCAGACAGACAGGATGACCACAGGTGTCAGAGTCTTCATCGGTCAAACCCATGACCCGAGAAGACCCAGGACTCTGTCCTACCTGATCCGGTCCTGCCGACAATGCCGACCTTCTCTTTGGGCCGGATAGTGCAGGAGATCCTGTTGAGAACCAGAGGGAGGTTCTCCTGGTACCTCATGTCCACCTCCCTGAGCACCAGCTCCCCCTGCTGGGGCCAGTCAGCCGGAGGGGCGCGACCTTTGACCCGGGCCGGGGCCTCCTGGGACAGGGACTGAGACACAGATAGCATAATGATTTGATGATAGAGATGATGAAAGAACTACTAAACGGTACAGCAGCCGATACTGAAGTTAAACTTGTTAATCCATTAAATTATAAACTTGTTTTAAGATTTCGTTCTTTTGCCTTCATGGTTCACAGCAGAGAAACAGGAAAAGTCTGTGACGGCTGGAACATTACAGCTTCTCTGCGCTGATTGTAAACCAACATGCACTTCTACTCGTACTTTTCTTTTTTTGTTTTAAAAATCACCTTCTGACAGGAAGTTGGATTAACCAATCAGCTTGTTTGATGTTCAGGGCCTCTACAAACTATTGTTACCCGTAACACCCTTTTCTGCGTAAACACGCAAATATGTTTACTTGTATCTTCACAGAAGTCCAGTTTTAGAAGAACTGCTGTCTTAAACAGGCTAATGTTTTAACATTTCCATGTTAACAACTGTTGGATTGTAACATTTAGCATTGTAGCATGTTAGCAAGTTATCAGAATCAGAAATACTTTATTGATCCCTGAGGGGAAACTCTTTAGTTACAGCAGCTCAGTCACGTCACACAGGAAGAGAAGCACTAAGCAAAAAATATAATACACCATAATACAGGTCAGATAAATTAAGTACCAGGTGGGTTTAAAGTATAAAATAAAATAAGAGTAAAGTACCAAGTGGATTTACCGGCTGATGATAAGTATGTACAGTATAATACAGTGTAATAATATAAGTAATAAGTAATAGTGCAATAATGAGTTCTGTCAAGTTAAGTGCAGCTTATTAAGATTATTATGAGTACAGTGGATATAAACAGATTAATGTTTAAAATGTAACCTTTTCACCTGTCTGAATCACCGCTAAGTGGTCCAGGTCCAGGTCCAGGTCCTCTAAATAGCGTCACTGTGATCTGGATTCCTTTGACCATTGAATTCAGAATCCAGTTCAATATTCTTGTGATTACTTGTAGAGCTCTGCAGGGTCAGACACCCCTCTACACCAGCAGCAGGTCCCTGAGGTCTCATCAGGGATTGTCGGTTCGACACAAAAACTGAAATGCTCAGGGATGCGGTCGCTAGAAAACTTTCAGACTAAGCAGCTGTACAGGTGAATGAAATGAGAGGCCACTGAAAAACCAGTGTAACCAGCAAGAAAAGAGCCTGGTCCCAGTACCTGTATGTAGTGATGGATTCTCTCGACGGAGGTGAAGCGAGCTTCAGTCTCAGAGGCCAAACGCACTGTGAACTGGAACAACCCTGTTAGCTGGAAGGAGGACAGACAGTTTCATGTCACAGTGTCGGGGTGTTTGGGACGTTAGCCACTAACAGCGCAGGAAGACGCCTTTACGTTACCTGGACAGCGTAGGAGATGGCGAGGCCGGCGTAGGCGGGAGAGATCTGCCCGTGCATCAGGACCATCATCAGGGCAGTGATGCTGATCAGAGCCACACTGATGACGTCCAGACGCACCGCCAGCCAGCGCATCGCACAGCTGAACAAGTAGAACGGAGCCTGGTTCTGGTCCAGCAGAACCTGGTACCTGAAAACAACAACACATTCAGATTAGGCATGCGGGTCAGGTCCTTGAGCCTATCCTGGCTTTCAGGGTATTTCCCCACTTTTCACGGTTCCAACCCTGACCTGTCGAGGAAGTCGTCGCCCCTGCCGTAGGCCTGCAGCGTAGCCAGGCCCTGGATGCTGGAGGTGATGTGGGACAAGAAGGGCGACATCGTCACGTTGTCCAGGCGCTTCAGCTCCCGAATGAAGACCCTGGAGACGCTGTGGAGAGCTGCGAACAGCAACACCAGGGGACCCACCGCTACCAGGAACCATGGGAAAACACAGCTGATGACGCTCAGGCAGAAGAAGACCAGGATCACGTTCTGGATTAACATCTCAGTCTGGAAGGGCAGACGAGTGTCGACTGGAGGGAAAAACGTAAGAAGTTTTCACTAAAGTTTCTGATGGCTGCTGGACTCATGTAGTGAACAGCATCTGGGACAGAGGTGCAGTCTGGTCCTGTACCTTCGTCCATGTCCTTGGAGAAGCGGTTAAGGATTCGTGCAGTGGGCGTTGTGTCGAAGAACTTCATGGGGCAGCGGAGGATCTTGTGGAAGAGCTGGTCATGCAGCTTAGAGGAGGCGCGCAGAGTTCCCTGCAGGACACAACCAGATTCGCCGCTGAGATACACCAGACATGTGGCGTGCAAAGAGTCATTTTGATCTGATGCGTGGATAAACAAACATCAACATCCAACATAAACAAACATCCCTCCCTTTGTCTTTGGGTGCGGAGGGCCTTCCCTCGGCGTGTTAGCTGGTCGTCTCCGTCTGCCGAGCCCTTTTTGTTTTACTACCTTCTCTGGCTGAACACTGAAGTGAGCTAACGTTAGCTTTGTTCCGCCCAACAGCAGCGTTTGCTCGGCCGGTGGTGTTGATTTCTATATGCATGTGTATAAGGCCTCACACCTGTGGCATCAGTGCACGTTGATGCATCAGGGTGCGCCACTGTCCTATTCTCACCTGAGCTCTGACACATCCAGGCCACTGTTTGTCTGTACGATACGTCAGGTGTGTCACTACGGATGCTGCATACGCGGTTAGTGTGTGTTGCACTGTGGGTGGAGTTTCACTGCCAGCCTTCTGAAGTCAGCAGAAGAAGAAAACGTGTTCAGAAAAAGGCGAGAATTTGAAGCTCTGGTCCAGGACACAACTGCACAGGTCTCTAGACTCGTGGTCGTGTAGCGAGCAGAGCGGGCGTCTTGCCCGTTTCTTGCGTACATGTTGAAATTTTGCCCTTTTGGTGGCCTACAGGTGAGGAGGTCACTGAGGTCATTAGGTGCGTGTGATCTTCTCACCTTGACGAAGGCGATGCCTCTGAAGAGCTTAAAGAGCAGCATGACTCCCATGGAGGAGGCGTAGACAGCGGCGTAGTGTTGCATCATGGGATTGTCCTTCATGCTGGCGCTCACAGCTGAGCTGTTGCCCTGGGTTACCGTGGTGTTCTGAAAAAACAGGAACAGAGGAGATGTGAGAGGAGTCATGAGGAGGTGATGAGGAGGAGGAGGAGGAGATGATGAGGAGGTGAAGAGGAGTCATGAGGAGGTGATGATGATGAGGAGGAGGAGGAGGAGGAGGTGATGATGATGAGGAGGAGGAGATGATGAGGAGGAGGAGGTGGTAAGGAAGAAGAGGAGGAGGTGATGAGGAGGAGGAGGAGGAGGAGGAGATGATGAGGAGGAGGAGGAGATGATGAGGAGGAGGTGATGATGAGGAGGAGGAGGTGGTAAGGAAGAAGAGGAGGAGGTGATGATGATGGTGAGGAGGAGGAGGTGATGAGGAGGAGGAGGTGGTAAGGAAGAAGAGGAGGAGGTGATGAGGAGGAGGAGATGATGAGGAGGAGGTGTCTCACCCCGCTGCCCTGGTTGATCCAGTAGCTGACCCACCACTGGCAGAAGGCGGAGCTCCCCACATTGAGAACGAACAGAGCCAGGATCAGCAGGCAGGAGGCGGAGCCACCACACGCCGCCATGTAGAGCCGGAACACGGGCCAGGCCACGCCCCCAGACTGCTGCTCCTCCCCTTTAATGTCACATGACCATGATCATTTTCACATTCAGAGATGACTATCATTAAGAATGAAGATGAACTCTGCAAACGTAATTTTAGAGGGGGGGGGGTGGCGTGCAGCAGTGAGGACTCAGCCCTGACACCTGGGACGCACTCCACCAGGTGAGCTACCGGGCGCTTGTTACTGTTAGACATGTTCCTGTAAATAAAGTAGAAAAGTACAAAAGTAGCAGAGAACAGAGGTGTAGAGGTGTTTTGTGTCACCGTTTTCCTTGATGACCGGCGCGTTCTTCTTCACTGATCCCGGTTTAATGTCTGCTGGTTTCCTCTGAGAACCACCATTCTTCCTGCTGGGAGCCTGAAGCAGACAGACAGTTAGGCAGACAGACAGTTAGACAGTTAGACAGACAGACAGTTAGGCAGACAGACAGACAGCCAGACAGTTAGACAGACAGACAGTTAGGCAGACAGACAGTTAGAGGGTTAGACAGACAGACAGTTAGACAGACAGACAGTTAGAGGGTTAGACAGACAGTTAGACAGACAGATAGTTAGGCAGACAGACAGAAAGTTAGACAGACAGACAGTTAGGCAGACAGACAGTTAGAGGGTTAGACAGACAGACAGTTAGGCAGACAGACAGTTAGAGGGTTAGACAGACAGTTAGACAGACAGACAGTTAGAGGGTTAGACAGACAGTTAGACAGACAGATAGTTAGGCAGACAGACAGACAGTTAGACAGACAGACAGTTAGGCAGACAGACGGTTAGAGGGTTAGACAGACAGCCAGTTAGACAGACAGACAGTTAGGCAGACAGACAGTTAGAGGGTTAGACAGACAGACAGTTAGACAGACAGACAGTTAGAGGGTTATAGTTTTTAAGACAGACAGACAGACAGACAGACAGTTAGGCAGACAGACAGTTAGAGGGTTAGACAGACAGACAGTTAGACAGACAGACAGTTAGAGGGTTATAGTTTTTAAGACAGACAGACAGACAGACAGTTAGACAGACAGACAGTTAGAGGGTTACAGTTTGTAAGACAGACAGTTAGACAGACAGTTAGACAGTTAGACAGACAGACAGTTAGACAGACAGACAGTTAGAGGGTTATAGTTTTTAAGACAGACAGACAGTTAGACAGACAGACAGTTAGAGGGTTATAGTTTTTAAGACAGACAGACAGACAGACAGTTAGACAGTTAGACAGACAGACAGACAAACAGACAGACAGACAGACAGACAGACAGGTACCTCTACGTAAGGAGTGTCTCCCAGCTGGAAGTGGTTGAACATGGCGGCGTAGTCTCTATTCAGTTTCATCAGGTTGTCATGGTTACCCTGCTCCGCTATACTCCCCTCCCTCATCAGGATGACATCATCACAGTCCACCAGGTACTGCACACACAAACACACACAGGTCATCTCCATGGCAGCCATTTGCAGTAAAGCATTCCTGTACCTGTCAGGAGGAGTTCCACCTGCAGCTGGTGGGTGATGAAGATGACGGTCTTGTGGCGAAGCTGCTTCCTGATGGCGTTGTGGAAGATGTGGTTGGCCACGTGGGCGTCGAGGGCGCTGAGCGGGTCGTCCAGGATGTAAACGTCCCGGTCGCTGTAGAGGGCACGGGCCAAGCTGATTCGCTGGCGCTGCCCACCGCTCAGGTTAGCACCACGCTCGCCGATCTGACGGGACGGAAATGTTTTTGACACATTCACGTCATCCATCAGCAGTAAAACAGATAAAGAGTTAAATGTGTGTAGAAGACAGAGTCCGGCCGAGGAGCCGGGTTTCATTCTCTGCTTATAGCGAGCTCAGAGGTCTTTGGATCATCACAGTGAACTGTGAACTCTGTAACGTGTGTCCATTGTCTCTGGTTCTGTTTCCACTGCTCTCCGACTACTTTGGGGACACTGGACCTGCTGTTTGCTAACGTTAAGGATGCATACAGCTCTGACTCCTCTGAGTCCTCTGCTCCCCCCTCCTCCATCTTCCTGGGAGAGTCCTGCTCCCCCCTCAACTGGCTCTCAGGCTAACGGCCCTCTTTAGACTGACGACTCCCCCCCTCCCCCGCCTGTAACCTCAGCTGTGTGCCTGACTGCTGACCAGGTGAGAGGACATCTGATGAAGCTCCACTCAAACAAGGCCCTGATGGCGTTAGCCCCGGGGTGCTAAAGGCCTGTGCCCCCCAGCTACGTGGAGTCCTTCAACATGTCTTCAACCTGAGTCTTCAAAGGGTCCCTGTTCTGTGGAAGACTCGAAGGAAACTTGTTCTTTCAGTCACTACCCAAAGCTCATGACCATGGGTGAGGGTTGTAAAGTACAGCAATCAATATATCGAAAGCTTCGGGTTCAGCTCTCTCTTCACCACGACAGTCAGGTACAACATCAGCATCGCTGCTGATTCCACACTAATCCACCTGTCAATCTCACGCTCCATCTCATCTCACTTGTGAACAAGACGCGAGACATTCAAACTCCAAAGGTAGCAATCCACTGTTTTCCAGCAGAGTACCATGGCCTCGGACTTGGAGGTGCTGACCATCCCCGCCTCTTCAAACTCAGCTTCAAACTGCCCCAGTGCTCACTGGAGGTCACGGTCTGAAGAAGCCAGCAGAACCACATCATCTGCAAAAAGCAGAGATGCGATCCAGACACCACAATACCCGACACTCTCCGCATCTTGGCTGCATCTTCAGATTGTGTCCATGAAAATCACAAACAGAATCAGTGACAAGGGACAGCCCCGGGCGCGAATGTGGACACTCCAATTATACAAGGACTGAATGGCTTGTAGTAACAGCCCACACTCATACCCCCTACAAGATCTCTGAGGGAGACAGTCATAAGCCTTCTCCAAGTCCACAGAACAAATGTGGACTGGATGGACAAACTCCCATGACTCCTCAAGCATCATTGAACTTCAACAATTGGCCAGGATAGCTGAGTAGTGTCATACCCTAATAGTTGGAGCCTCTGGTCCCCTTTTTTAGTAACAGGTATCACCACCCAGTCTACAGGCAGTGTCCCTGATCTTCATACCCAAACAGTCCAGGAAAAGAATTAAAAAGATGAAACAACAGAAAAATAAAGGATCACAATGCTGCAGTTGAGCAAAGCAAAAAACTTCAATGTGGTTCAATGAGTTGGACACTGTTTTGAGCTACCAACCAACTTTCAGCATACATGTGTTTTCTATCCCACAACCGCTGACTTCCCTTCACTAAACTGACCATAAACATGATGTAGTCGTCCTGTTGTTGCCTTTTTAAGAGTCACAACAAACTTGGCATGAATTAATGAGCTCAAAGGCATCTGTTCGCATATCTGTTACTGTTCACTTGACAGCAGTTTGGCATCAACAGTAACATACCAAGAGCACGGGCAAAGAACATTTTATAAAACAGCAGCAAGTTGTAGCAGTGACTGCGCTGGTGTTTAGGCCCATACTTCTCTACCTCAAGACCACAGTCTATACTAAAGCACAAACAGGAAGTGATGTTACCTCTGTAAGGTCAGCACTGGGCAGCAAGGTGAGGTCTGGTCTGAGACAGCAGGCACTCAGCACCGACTGATACCTGCAGAGACAGAAAGACCACCACAAGTCAGTCAGTCTGTCATGGTCTTGGGGCTGGACCACGTCCCTAGACCAGGCCAATAGTTCCAGGGTGCCCACACCTGTCCTCCTGGTACTCCTTTCCAAACAGGATGTTGTCTCTCAGCGTTGCGTTCAGGATCCAGGCCTGCTGAGCCACATAGGCCAGCCTTCCTCTGACAGCCACACTGCCCTCCAGCAAAGTCATCTGTCAATACACCAATCAATAATCAATACTATTCATTCCACAGGCAGCAGTCGTCATGTAGGAAAAGTAGGAATTGAGGTTTTACAGGATGTTGTGGCATCAGTACTGGAGGTAACGTCACCTGTCCTAAGATGGCAGAAATCAGGGAGGTTTTTCCACTGCCGACGCTACCACAGACACCGACCAGCTTCCCCTGAACAGACAGACAGACAGGCAGATATTAGTCATATATTATGTTCACTCTCACACAGGTGTCGCAGTATTTGGACCTGACTCCTGGACCTACCTGCTCTACACTCAGGTTGATGCAGTGCAAGGTGCTCTGAAGTCGCTGGGAGACAGGGGGGACAGGCAAGACGGGAGGACAGGCCTCCTCTCCCCTGTCTTCCTCCTCTGGACTCGAGGCTACATCTCCTCCTCCTCTCAGCAGGGAGCCGGTCACCTCCTCCTCCCCCTCCTGGAGAACCACTCTGTCTCTGCACCTGAAAGTCACCACACACTCCAGGAACTGATCTACTTCCGTGTGAGCTTTTTAAACCATTTTCTTCCATAGGAACAAGAATCTGCATTGAAGAAACGCAAGCAGGAGCAATGAGCGTAACTGTTCTCCACACTCCAGGATCTTCTTTTCCTTTCGGCTGTTCCCTTTCAGGGGTCGCCACAGCGAATCATGTGCCTCCATCTAACCCTGTCCTCTGCGTCCTCTTCACTCGCACCAGTTAGCTTCATGTCCTATCTCACTACATCCATAAACCTCCTCTCTGGTCTTCCTCTAGACCTCCTGCCTGGCAGCTCCAACCTCAGCATCCTTCTACCAATATATTCACAGTCTCTCCTCTGAACACGTCCAAACCACCTCGATCTGGCCTCTCTGACTTTATCTCTGAAACATCTAATATGAGCTGTCCCTCTGATGTCCTCGTTCCTGATCCTGTCCGTCCTCGTCTCTCCCAAAGAGAACCTCAGCATCTTAAGCTCTGCTGCCTCCAGCTCTGCCTCTTGTCTTTCCTTCAGCGCCGCTGTCTCTAAGCTGTACAACATCGCTGGTCTCACCGCCGTCTCCAACACCTTTCCTTTCATTCCTGCTGAGACTCTTTTATCACACAACACACCTGACACTTTCCTCCACCCGCTCCAACCTGCTCGCACTCGCCTCTTCACCTCTTCTCCACAGTCTCCATCGCTCTGAACCGTTGACCCTAAATACTTAAAGTCCTGCACCTTCTTCACCTCTGCTCCCTGTGACCTCACCGTCCCACCTGGGTCCCTCTCATCGACGCACCTGTATTCTGTCTTACTGCGGCTGAGCTTCATTCCTCTGTTTTCCAGAGCAGACCTCCATCTCTCTAGATTTTCCTCCACCTGCTCCCTGCTCTCACTACAAATCACAATGTCATCCGCAAACATCACAGTCCATGGAGATTCCTGTCTAACCTCATCTGTCAGCCTGTCCATCACCAGAGCAAACAGGAAGGGGCTCAGAGCCGATCCTTGATGCAGACCCACCTCCACCTTGAACTCCTCCGTCACACCTACAGCACACTCCAGGATAACGTTCCCATTTGTCTGTTTTCAGGTTCAGATATCAGGTGTTTTTCTTCAGTCACAATCTCCCAAGACACAAATAAGCCTTGATAGAAGTTACAAAATCGCAGAGAGAGCAATACATGAAAAAATGTTTATATATTGGTTCTGTCCTTATTATCTGTATGATTATTTGTTCATTGGTAAGTCACACGCAATAAACACACATGCTGCAAACGTACCATAATGTTAAAAAACAATAATGTCGTTTTTCTAATTTAAAAAAGGGGAAAGATGTTAAATCTACTGTTGCAGTTCAGTTTTCTGAAACTTTTCTCCACTTCTTCCTTTCTGTAACACTGTTCTAAATCTTTCGTAAATTAATGTCAGTATTCGTACAGTGCTTTGGCAATACTGAATCTGAATAAGGTCACTGGCCTACGGGCTGAGACGTGTATCACAGAAAACTGCAATGAACAAATCTGTTTACTATCATTAAAGACGCCCAAAAAAATGCCCACATACATCTAAAAAACCCACAATGAAACAACGGTTTCAAATAATTCGAAAATTTGGCTTTGCAAATGTCTGTTTTTAAACACTTATTACAAGGATAAACACAACGTGTTTTGCTGAGAAACTCTGCCTGTAAATATAATTTAGCTTGTTGCCTTTACAGCCTTTATTATGTGTAGGATTTAGTTTTCTCCCTTTAGTTCTTTTATAATCTTGAGGCAGTACTAACACTGTGGCAGACAGCAACATAAACCAGTTTACACCAGGATTGTTTCATTTCTCTACAAACAAAAATGTTAATTTCCACCATCAGATTCATTTGAAAGAAGCTAAAAAATATGTACACGGTATCTTTAAATAGCAGAAGTTCGGACTCTTCTGGGGTTCGACTATAGAAGTGGGTATACTGTGATAAGGTGACGATCTGCGTTGTAAAAACACAAGTTAACAGGAGAAACAGACATGAGTTATCAGGTTAACGAGGCTTTCCTATTCAAAGGCTCCTCTAAATGCAGCCAGCAGATGCAGCCTTCATTTGACAGAATTTAGAGGACTGAACCATCTTCATCAGGGAGGGAGGCTGGTTCAGCCAGTCAGCCTTCAGACCAGTGAAGAAGACGGGGTCTAAACTGGGACGCAGATGATGTAAAAGTCACTTTACTTGTGCCGGTGTCTGCTGGCTGTTCGGACACATGGGCTGGGCTGAGCGCTCTGTCCGCCCCCCTCCCACGCCAGACTGGCCCCACACATCTCCACGGCAACCCGAGGATCGCCAGGCAACGCACGGACGCTGTCGACCTCCGGCAACAGGAAGAGACTCTGAGAAAAGAGACAGAGGACAGAGAGGTCGAACCAGATCGAACCGGTGGACGAGACCTTTAATTTCACTGGGCTGGAGCTTCCTCAGATCAAACTGAGCTTTGTTTTATTTCTGCTCACTCAGCTCGTTCCCTCCATCCAAATA
>NC_058048.1:31981302-31986302 GCF_020085105.1 Siniperca chuatsi | reverse complement strand
GTCTCTCTCGCCTGGTGTTCACCTGCCTGTCTCTCTCTCCTGGTGTTCACCTGCCTGTCTCTCTCCTGGTGTTCACCTGCCTGTCTCTCTCTCCTGGTGTTCACCTGCCTGTCTCTCTCCTGGTGTTTACCTGCCTGTCTCTCTCTCCTGGTGTTCACCTGCCTGTCTCTCCTGGTGTTCACCTGTCTCTCTCTCCTGGTGTTCACCTGCCTGTCTCTCTCTCCTGGTGTTCACCTGTCTCTCTCTCCTGGTGTTCACCTGTCTCTCTCGCCTGGTGTTCACCTGCCTGTCTCTCCTGGTGTTCGCCTGCCTGTCTCTCTCTCCTGGTGTTCACCTGCCTGTCTCTCTCTCCTGGTGTTCACCTGCCTGTCTCTCCTGGTGTTCACCTGCCTGTCTCTCTCTCCTGGTGTTCACCTGCCTGTCTCTCTCCTGGTGTTCACCTGCCTGTCTCTCTCGCCTGGTGTTCACCTGCCTGTCTCTCTCTCCTGGTGTTCACCTGCCTGTCTCTCTCCTGGTGTTCACCTGCCTGTCTCTCTCTCCTGGTGTTCACCTGCCTGTCTCTCTCCTGGTGTTTACCTGCCTGTCTCTCTCTCCTGGTGTTCACCTGCCTGTCTCTCCTGGTGTTCACCTGTCTCTCTCTCCTGGTGTTCGCCTGCCTGTCTCTCTCTCCTGGTGTTCACCTGCCTGTCTCTCCTGGTGTTCACCTCCCTGTCTCTCTCTCCTGGTGTTCACCTGCCTGTCTCTCCTGGTGTTCACCTGCCTGTCTCTCTCTCCTGGTGTTCACCTGCCTGTCTCTCTCTCCTGGTGTTCACCTGCCTGTCTCTCCTGGTGTTCACCTGCCTGTCTCTCTCTCCTGGTGTTCACCTGCCTGTCTCTCCTGGTGTTCACCTGCCTGTCTCTCTCGCCTGGTGTTCACCTGCCTGTCTCTCTCTCCTGGTGTTCACTTGTCTCTCTCGCCTGGTGTTCATCTGTCTCTCTCGCCTGGTGTTCATCTGTCTCTCTCTCCTGGTGTTCACCTGCCTGTCTCTCTCTCCTGGTGTTCACCTGCCTGTCTCTCTCGCCTCGTGTTCGCCTGTCTCTCTCGCCTGGTGTTCGCCTGTCTCTCTCTCCTGGTGTTCACCTGCCTGTCTCTCTCTCCTGGTGTTCGCCTGTCTCTCTCTCCTGGTGTTCACCTGTCTCTCTCGCCTGGTGTTCACCTGCCTGTCTCTCTCTCCTGGTGTTCACCTGTCTCTCTCGCCTGGTGTTCACCTGCCTGTCTCTCTCTCCTGGTGTTCACCTGCCTGTCTCTCTCTCCTGGTGTTCGCCTGTCTCTCTCTCCTGGTGTTCACCTGCCTGTCTCTCCTGGTGTTCGCCTGCCTGTCTCTCTCGCCTCGTGTTCGCCTGTCTCTCTCTCCTGGTGTTCACCTGCCTGTCTCTCTCGCCTGGTGTTCGCCTGTCTCTCTCTCCTGGTGTTCACCTGTCTCTCTCTCCTGGTGTTCACCTGCCTGTCTCTCTCTCCTGGTGTTCACCTGCCTGTCTCTCTCTCCTGGTGTTCACCTGTCTCTCTCTCCTGGTGTTCACCTGCCTGTCTCTCTCTCCTGGTGTTCACCTGCCTCTCTCTCCTGGTGTTCACCTGTCTCTCTTGCCTGGTGTTCACCTGTCTCTCTCGCCTGGTGTTCACCTGCCTGTCTCTCTCTCCTGGTGTTCGCCTGTCTCTCTCTCCTGGTGTTCACCTGCCTGTCTCTCTCTCCTGGTGTTCACCTGCCTCTCTCTCCTGGTGTTCACCTGTCTGTCTCTCCTGGTGTTCACCTGCCTGTCTCTCTCTCCTGGTGTTCACCTGCCTGTCTCTCCTGGTGTTCACCTGCCTGTCTCTCTCTCCTGGTGTTCACCTGCCTGTCACTCCTGGTGTTCACCTGCCTGTCTCTCCTGGTGTTCACCTGTCTCTCCTGGTGTTCACCTGCCTGTCTCTCTCTCCTGGTGTTCACCTGTCTCTCTCTCCTGGTGTTCACCTGCCTGTCTCTCCTGGTGTTCACCTGCCTGTCTCTCTCTCCTGGTGTTCACCTGCCTGTCACTCCTGGTGTTCACCTGCCTGTCTCTCCTGGTGTTCACCTGTCTCTCCTGGTGTTCATCTGTCTCTCTCTCCTGGTGTTCACCTGCCTGTCTCTCCTGGTGTTCACTTGTCTCTCCTGGTGTTCACCTGCCTGTCTCTCCTGGTGTTCACCTGCCTGTCTCTCTCTCCTGGTGTTCACTTGTCTCTCTCGCCTGGTGTTCATCTGTCTCTCTCTCTCTCCTGGTGTTCATCTGTCTCTCTCGCCTGGTGTTCGCCTGTCTCTCTCTCCTGGTGTTCACCTGTCTCTCTTGCCTGGTGTTCACTTGTCTCTCTTGCCTGGTGTTCACCTGTCTGTCTCTCCTCGTGTTCACCTGGAAGTGTAGGAACATTGAAAACCCTGAATAAGAATGAGAAATGAAGATGAATCTCTGTGTAAGACACTTTCAATTAAACTTTTACATACAAATAAACAAAAACTGTCATTGTTTGAGGATTTATGTATAATATTTCCTGTTTTATTTTGAAAGTCTCCTTCCCTCATGTGTCTGGTAGTTTTGCTTCCTGTCTTTGTTTGCTTTTCCCGCCAGTTTTGATTGTTTTCTCCGCCCTGATTAGTCTCTCCTGTGTCTCGTTGTCTCCCTTCACCTGAGTGTATTTAGTCTCGCTTCGCTTGTCTCTTTGTCAGATCGTCCTCGTTTTCATGTCAATCGTCTTTGTTTCCTGAGTACTCTGTTGGCTTCGTCTTCTGTTTCTCCTGAACCTTGCCTGGACTTTGGATTTGGACTTAGCTTGTTACGTGTTGGATGTGTTCTGCTCCCCTTATTCCAACAACTGCCTGCCTGACATCGGTGTAAGCTTTGGTACTTTATTAAATCATTGACCTGCACCTGCTCTGCCTCAGTGTCTGCATTTGGGTCCAATCCTGTTTCTCCTGCTACCCTGCTTCACACGTATCGTATCAAAAACAGCATTAACTTCCTGACATATACCCAAAATCTTGAACTCTTCTGAAAGGGAACTCTTTCTAGATTACTATCAAAAACTCAGAATTAGGCGAAGTGATACTGAACCTACGAAGGCACAAACACGGTGAAAAGTGCTGTTACTAAAATTTCTTCCTGTTCTGTTTTGTATTCACTCCTGTTACAAAACCAGCAACAGCTGCTGCAGTGACGTGTAGAGCTTAAACTTGTTTACATCGATAGCATCGTGAGGCTTTTTTAGTTCGTCAGTTTGGGTGAGGATCCGACTGAATGTTAGTTTTAATCATCGCTGGTTTGTTAAAGGTTTAAAACAACATATCAGTTCACAGTGAATATAATCCCAAAATCAGGGAAGTAATTGTTTTTCTACTTGGATACAAAAATATTACACTTCACGAAAAGGTATAAAAGTTTGACAACGTTATCTTTTAAATAATTGCCTGTATATAATCAAAAACAAGACGGCAGGTAAGAACACCTTTGAAACTACTGCTCTTATCACACTGGACAGCAGCTGTTTCCTGTTTGGTGACATCTGTAAATATGAAGCTCGTATCTACCATTTTCCTCATGTCACATGAAAGCAGCATCATGACTGAGCATGATGGATTCTGGGAAATGTAGGCAGCGAATCCTCAGTTTCTACACAGCTCAGGTGTTTTCAATCATCACACAGATTAAACAGATTCATTAATTAGCTCCTCCTACCTCAGGCTGTTGGCATGACAACCCTCCCGCTGTGACACGGGCCAGATGTCATCCAATAGGAGCTGTCCTTTCCTGCGGGCGTGTACGGCCAGAGGAGTAATCCAATGAAACGTCATGAAGGAGAAAAGGCCTGCGCTGTCGACTGGATGATCAAACCTGAGGAGACAACAGACACACCTGAGGAGATAACAAACACACCTGAGGAGACAACAAACACACCTGAGGGGACACAAACACACCTGAGGAGACAACAAACACACCTGAGGAGATAACAAACACACCTGAGGAGACACAAACACACCTGAGGAGATAACAAACACACCTGAGGAGACAACAAACACACCTGAGGAGATAACAAACACACCTGAGGAGACACAAACACACCTGAGGAGATAACAAACACACCTGAGGAGACAACAAACACACCTGAGGAGACAACAAACACACCTGAGGAGAAAACAAACACACCTGAGGAGATAACAAACATACCTGAGGAGATAACAAACATACCTAAGGACACAAACACACCTGAGGAGAAAACAAACACACCTGAGGAGATAACAAACATACCTGAGGAGACAACAAACATACCTGAGGAGAAAACAAACACACCTGAGGAGATAACAAACATACCTGAGGAGATAACAAACACACCTGAGGAGATAACAAACATACCTAAGGACACAAACACACCTGAGGAGACAACAAACATACCTGAGGAGAAAACAAACATACCTAAGGACACAAACACACCTGAAGACACATAAACACACCTGAGGAGACAACAAACACACCTTGGCTCTTCTTATTTGTCTGTTTTGTGCCTCCTCGTCTCCTCCCTCCTCCGACCTGTGACCCGGAAATCGACCTCGGCGCCATCTTGAAGCACGACTCGATTCCTGACATGCACCTCGAGGAGAGAGGAGGCTCGCTGGAGGAGCAGAACAGGTGCGAAGTGTTTTCGGCACTTAGAGGCGCGACACAGCTGGAATAAACCGTGCGGCAGCAGGACACCACAGTGACGCTTCCACAAGTTGTTTTAATGGTTTAAGACGGTCAAACTTTCCGCCCTTCTGCGGTTGTGCAGCGGCTCGTGAGCTGCTGATCTGACCGCAGTCCTGAACGACATTTCACTTCATATCGTTCCGTTTTTATCGGCTGCACCGGTTCGGCCGCTGTAATGGCGACGGGACGTTTCCAGCTGCAAACAGCCGCTAACGTCACGTTATTACATCAGCAGCAGCAACGGTCTCTTCTCAGAGCTGATTGGCTGCAGTTCC
>NC_058048.1:31936302-31976302 GCF_020085105.1 Siniperca chuatsi | reverse complement strand
TTGTCTCATCGTCTATCAGACAACATGGAGCTGCGACCTCTGACCTCTGACCCCCGATACAGGAAGCTCCTGACACTCTGGTCAGGCAGACAGGCAGAGAGACAGAGAGACAGAGAGACAGACAGACAGACAGGCAGGCAGACAGACAGACAGGCAGACAGGCAGACAGACAGACAGAGAGAGTATAAGTACATGAAGAACGCAGTACAGACTGCTCCTGTACTACAGGAACTACACATCATTAAATTCGTCCAGCAGTGCTCCATCGTAGAAAAGGTTTCAGTCGTAGTCGTCTGGACACTGTTTTCAGAATCAAGATGTTTCGGCTCCCATCCGGAAGTCATTCTCAATTGTGAAAAAATGGGACGGGAACTCAGAAATTTAAGCTACTCTGTGTTACATAAGCCCCGCCCTCAGGAAGGAGTCTACCTGAGTATCTGTTGATTAGCTAGTTTCACCTGAAACTGACCTAATAGTTTCCATGATGGCCCAGTAATCAGTAATCAGGCCTGTTGTTTTCTGGCTGCACCTCCCTCATCACTGTTCATCACAGTCTCCCATCGTGGCTAACCTGTACATGGAACAGTTTGAGAAGAAGGCATTATCCTCGTTCCCAGGCACACCACCAAGTCATTGGTACCGCTACGTGGATGACACCTTTGTGAAAATCAAGAAACAAGACTTGGAAGCGTTCTCAGAGCATATCAATACTGTGGACCCCAACATCAAGTTCACGCGTGAGGACGCCAGAGAGAACCGCCTGGCCTTTCTTGATTGTTCTACACTCAGAGGAGAGGACGGAAAGCTCCAGATAGAAGTGTACAGGAAACCAACACATACGGATCAATACCTGCTCTTTGACTCACACCATCCACTACAGCACAAGCTGGGTGTAATCCGGACATTACAACACAGAGCCCAAGAAGTGCCCACCGGCTCAGAGGGTAAGAAGAAAGAGGAAAGGCATGTCCAGAGTGCACTCTCAGCCTGTGGTTATCCTACTTGGGCTATCAACAAAGTTAAAAGAGACAAAAAACAGGACAAAAGGGAAACAGAACCAAGAAGGAACGGCGTCTCCATCCCTTATGTATCTGGACTGTCTGAAAAACTACAAAGGATCTTTAGACAGCACGATGTTCCTGTCTTCTTTAAACCAGGCAACACTTTAAGACAGAAACTCGTTCACCCTAAGGACAAGATGCCCACACAGAAACAGAGCAATGTAGTTTACTCCATTCAGTGCAGTGAGGAAAACTGCAAAGAACGGTACACAGGTGAGACCAAACAGCCGCTTCACAAAAGACTTTATCAGCACAGACGACACGCTAACTCAGGATTACAGAGCGCCGTGCATTTGCATCTAAAAGCTACAAACCGCACATTTGAAGACAGCGAGGTGGAGATTCTCAGTAGAGAGAAGAGTTGGTTTGAAAGAGGAGTCAAGGAAGCCATTTTTGTGAAAAAAGAAAACCCCTCTTTGAACAGAAATGGTGGTCTGAGATTCAATCTGCCCAAAGTTTACCACAGTGTATTAACACCGTGGTCAAGCCAATCACATGCTAATCAGGTACTGAACAGTGATGAGGGAGGTGCAGCCAGAGAACAATAGGCCTGATTACTGATTACTGGGCCATCATGGAAACTATTAGGTCAGTTTCAGGTGAAACTAGCTAATCAACAGATACTCAGGTAGACTCCTTCCTGAGGGCGGGGCTTATGTAACACAGAGTAGCTTAAATTTCTGAGTTCTCAGATCATTTTCACAGTTGAGAATAACTTCCGGATGGGAGCCGAAACGTCTTGATTCTGAAAACAGCGTCCAGACGACTACGACTGAAACCTTTACTACGATACACATCATTATACTCACTGTAATAAATCTATCAATTATTACAGACGATCAGTATAATTATTCCTTTTACTGTAGAGAACCGATAAACTTTACGCCGTGTGAAACTCCATTAAGCTGTGGTCAATTCACACGTGGCCGTCAGACATTTCGCACATAAAATCACGCGTGAAACATTAATTCATAAGTTGTTTTCGGACATTTTACACATAAAATGTGTGAAAACAAGAATTTCACATTTCAGGATTTGTGTAAAAGAAACACTGTGGGAATATTACAGCTACACAGAAATACTGCAAGTAAAGCAAGTTAATGTTTAAAGGTGCAGCGTGGAGCGTTTAGCGGCCTCTAGTGGTGAAACTGCAGTTTGCAGCCACGTGAACACCGCTCGCCTCGCCCTCCCCTTCCAGGCGTGGAGGAGAAACTACGGCGGCCGTGAAACTCGATAAAGGCCCTCTGTAGAGCCGGTGTCTGGTTTGTCCGTTCTGGGCTACTGTAGAAACATGGCGGAGCAACATGGCGGCCTCCGTGGAAGGGGACCCGCTCCCTCTGTAGATATAACACTGATGAAAACGTACTTATGGATATAAACATTATATTTCTGCCGCCAGCTGCTCCTAAACGCTCCACGCCGGAGCTTTAAGTAAATAAAACTTTCAGGAGAAAGTATTTCTACAGCAGAAAAATACTTCAACCAGAAATACACTTCAAATAAAACTACAGGAGGAAAACAACGTTAATAAACTTTAGGAATACAATAAGAAGTAAATATACTGTAATAATGAATAATCAATAATATCACATGACCAGCGTGTCATCATCTAACAACACAAGCTAATGACACAACAGCAGCCACGCAGTACAAAATACTATAGAAATACTGCGAGAATACTGCGATTACTGCGCAGGTTTTAGGGAATATTATGAAGCTGATATCTGACAGACGGATCAATAAGCAAACACATCGACAGCTACTACGTCTACAAAGCATTTTCACAGCGATGTTACTACGCGTTGTACTCGACAAATAAAGATTGATTTGAAATACTGCGAGTAAATAATGTAAAAGTACTGCAGTACTCCGTGAAGAGTATCATCATTTTACTACAAAGAGTCACAGATACACACAATGCAAGAGGCTGGAAGTATTACAGTACTGCATGCAGTACACAGTACACATACGTGCTGCAGGAGTACTATAGGAACACAGTGATACTTTAACAATACAACAACAACAATATTGGGTATTAAAAACTACAATAAACGTCATTAGACGATAATATTTTGATGTACTACAACCAGTAAGTACTAAGAATACTACAGAAATACTGCAGGTACAAGCACTATACAGACACATGAGTATTATAATATAATATACGAGTATTATAATATATGAGTATTAGAATATAATATACAAGTATTATAGGAACATCTCAGGTACAAAAACACAATTAAAATCCTCCAGAATAAAAGCACAAGTCAGAATCCTCCAGAATAAAAGCATGTGATGCTGCTGCTGTTATAAAACAAACTGTCCTCGCGCGCTGATCAGACAGGAAATGAGTCCAAATAAAAACCAAAAGGCAGCTGAGCGAGCTGCTCACCTGTCTGTCTCACCTGTCTGTCCGTGTGTCCGCGCGGTGAGGACACACTCTCGGTCCTGCCTGTCCTCCTTCAGGTCCGCTGTTCTCAGTAAACAGCTCGTGCAGCTCAGACTCAGACAGTCGCGCGGGGGCTCATGGGAAACAGAGTCCTACGTGACGCCAGAACCCCCCCCCCACACCTCCCTCTGATGACGTCAGAGCTACGTGTTTCTCAGCCCTGAGTTCAGACTGTCAGGCTGCGGAGACCAAACCTGATTTAGTTCCTGTCCGGATCTCTAATCTCACGTTGTGTTTACTTTAATATTTAAATATAAATAATATAAATAATATTCTGTGTACACACACACACAGTATAATGCACAATGAAGACTTGATCACATCATTATTTATCTGCTTTATTCCACTTCCGTCTTCTCCAGGTTTCCTACAGACTGAAGCTTTTTCTCAATGAATTTATGACGTTAACAGACATTAAGTCACATGACGTCGGCCCACGTGGTCTCCAGGTATTTCACATTAAGAGTCACGCGTGAAACAGCAGTTTTAGACAAGTTTCCATGTGAAATATATTTAACACGTGAAAGATGTGACGTCACGCGCAGGGTGAAAGTACAGTTACAGAAACATTACGGGATCAATAAACATCACGGGTTTATTACCGGGCTGATATTAAAACATTCATTCATTCAGGTACCGCGGGATCTCACAGCACTCAGGTGTTCCTCTGATGCAGCTGGAACAGACTGAGTGACGTTCAACACTTCCTGCCGACGGACACTTCCGGCACCACGTGACTTGTGCCTGCCAGGCTGCAGCCAGGGCACAGAATGCCACAGCAGCTCAGTCTCCCAGAATGCTTTGCTTGCGAGTGCGTTGCAGCTGAACGTAAATGAACCAATGAAGCTCAGCTCTCATTTAAGACCGGAAGTGAACTTAAAGGGACAGTTCACCTTCTCACTTCCTGTACGAGTGAAATCATTAACTAACTCATAACCAACTAACCAACTATAACTAACTCATTACTATAACTCATAACTGCTGTGGCTTTTATTGCCTCGTGGACAGAAACACGTCAGTTCGACTCCACGAGTCGGGATCAGATGTTTTTAATAAAAGGTCACATGATTAACGTTTTCAATGATGATGTCAGAAGTCACATGATGAAGTCACGGCAGCGAAATGACGACAGTGAAGCCGGTTTGGACCTGATCGGTTTATTGTTTCTGTACAAACAAGAACATCCAGAAGCTGCGGACGCCGGACCTCCTCAGACCTCCTCCTGGGGGGGCGGGGGATCAGCCTCAGACCTCCTCCTGGGGGGGGCGGGGGATCAGCCTCAGACCCGAGACGGATACAGCATCTGCAAACAGACAGGAAGTCAGACAACAACACAGCGAGGAGGAGGAGGAGGAAGAGGAGGAGATGGAGGAGGAGGAGAGGAGGAGATGGAGGAGGAGGAGAGGAGGAGGAAGAGGAGGAGGAGAGAGGAGAGAGAGAGAGAGAGGAGGAGGAGAGAAGAGAGGAGGAAGAGGAGGAGGAGAGGAGGAGGAGATGGAGGAGGAGGAGAGGAGGAGATGGAGGAAGAGGAGAGGAGGAGGAGAGAGGAGAGAGAGAGAGAGAGAGAGAGGAGGAGGAGGAGAGAAGAGAGGAGGAAGAGGAGGAGATGGAGGAGGAGGAAGAGGAGGAGGAGGAGAGAGAGAGGAGAGAGAGAGGAGGAGGAGAGAAGAGAGGAGGAAGAGGAGGAGATGGAGGAGGAGAGAAGAGGAGGAGATGGAGGAGGAGAGAAGAGGAGGAGATGGAGGAGGAGAGAAGAGAGGAGAGAGAGAGAGAGAGAGGAGAGAGAGGAGGAGGAGGAGAGGAGGAGGAGGAGAGAAGAGAGGAGGAGGAGAGGAGGAGAGAAGAGAGGAGAGAGGAGAGGAGGAGAGAGAGAGGAGAGGAGAGAGGAGGAGAGAGAGAGGAGAGGAGGAGGAGGAGAGGAGGAGAGAGGAGAGGAGGAGGAGGAGAGAAGAGAGGAGGAGGAGGAGATGGAGAGGAGGAGGAGAGAGAGAGGAGAGAGAGAGAGAGGAGAGGAGGAGGAGGAGAGAGAGAGGAGGAGGAGGAGAGAAGAGAGGAGGAGGAGGAGGAGAGGAGGAGGAGGAGAGGAGGAGGAGGAGAGAAGAGAGGAGGAGGAAGAGGAGGAGAGGAGGAGAGAAGAGAGGAGGAGGAGGAGATGGGGGGAGGAGGAGGAGGAGGAGAGAGGAGAGGAGGAGGAGGAGAGGAGGAGGAGGAGAGAAGAGAGGAGGAGGAGAGGAGGAGAGAAGAGAGGAGAGAGGAGAGGAGAGAGAGAGAGAGAGAGAGGAGAGAGGAGGAGAGAGAGAGAGGAGAGGAGGAGGAGGAGAGGAGGAGAGAGGAGAGGAGGAGGAGGAGAGAAGAGAGGAGGAGGAGGAGATGGAGAGGAGGAGGAGAGAGGAGGAGAGAGAGAGGAGAGGAGAGGAGGAGGAGGAGAGGAGAGGAGGAGGAGGAGAGAAGAGAGGAGGAGGAGAGGAGGAGAGAGGAGAGGAGGAGGAGGAGAGAAGAGAGGAGGAGGAAGAGGAGGAGAGGAGGAGAGAAGAGAGGAGGAGGAGGAGATGGGGAGGAGGAGGAGGAGGAGAGAGGAGAGGAGGAGGAGGAGAGAAGAGAGGAGGAGGAGGAGAGAAAAGAGGAGGAGTAGGAGGAGGAGAAGGAGAGAGCGAGGAGAAGAGAGGAGGAGAGAGGAGAGGAGGAAGAGGAGAGGAGGAGGAGGAGAGAAGAGAGGAGGAGTAGGAGGAGGAGGAGGAGAAGAGAAGAGAGGAGGAGGAGGAGGAGGAGAAGGAGAGAGCGAGGAGAAGAGAGGAGGAGAGAAGAGAGGAGGAGAGGAGTGAGAGGAGGAGAGAGAGAGGAGGAAGAGGAGAGGAGGAGGAGGAGAGGAGAGGAGGAGGAGGAGAGAAGAGAGGAGGAGGAGAGGAGGAGAGAGGAGAGGAGGAGGAGGAGAGAAGAGAGGAGGAGGAAGAGGAGGAGAGGAGGAGAGAAGAGAGGAGGAGGAGGAGATGGAGAGGAGGAGGAGGAGATGGGGGGGAGGAGGAGGAGGAGGAGGAGAGAGGAGAGGAGGAGGAGGAGAGAAGAGAGGAGGAGGAGGAGAGAAAAGAGGAGAGAAGGAGGAGGAGGAGAGGAGCGAGGAGAAGAGAGGAGGAAGAGAGGAGGAGAGAGGGGAGGAGGAAGAGGAGAGGGAGGAGGAGGAGGAGAGAGGAGGAAGAGAGGAGGAGGAGGAGAAACAGACAGAAATCAGGCCTACAGCCTCTGATGGATGGGAACCAATCAGAACGCGTCTTCAGATGTGTCACTGAGGCGGGCTCGTGCAGCGGTCATGTGACCACAGGTTCAGGTACAGGAAGCACCTGGCGACACTCACCACTCTGACTCGGTGTCCGATGGCTTTGGCCGGCAGGTTGCTGCTGAACTTGGCTCGGACCATCCCGCTGCTGCCGTGAGCTCGGGTCACCTTCCCCCAGATCACCCGGGTCTTGTTGGGCTTACCGCCCGGCGTCACCGTGTTCCTGCAGGCGGGAGACAGGAAACCGCATTTATACCGCGGGACGGGCCGGCCGGGCGGAGTCACACGTCACCGAGGGCGACACACCGTTACCCCACACAAACTGCACACTGACGCACACGCCCAAAACTTAGTGTTCAATATCAAAACATGATGCACACGGTTTCTACAGTCAGGAAGTCCGAGTCAAACAGGAAGTCCGAGTCAAACAGGAAGTCCGAGTCAAACAGGAAGTCCCAGTCAAACAGGAAGTCCGAGTCAAACAGGAAGTCCGACACAAAGGGAAGTCCCAGTCAAACAGGAAGTCCCAGTCAAACAGGAAGTCCCAGTCAAACAGGAAGCCCGAGTCAAACAGGAAGCCCGACACAAAGGGAAGTCCCAGTCAAACAGGAAGTCCCAGTCAAACAGGAAGTCCCAGTCAAACAGGAAGTCCCAGTCAAACAGGAAGCCCGAGTCAAACCGGAAGCCCGAGTCAAACCAGTCTTAACTCATATTTTTAACCTTTTAACACTGCAGCCACAGAGGAAACATTCCCGTGTCCCCAGGTGTGAGAGTGTGTGTGTCCAGGTGTGAGTGTGTGTGTGTGTCCCCAGGTGAGTGTGTTTGTTTTCTGGGTAATCTGACAGAAGTTCAGCTGCATTCAAGTCACATCTGATTTATTGTAATTTCCAGTTTCTGACTTTTAAACAAAGTTCACATCAACTTCAAGTCGGCGTTTAATGTAATTAAAACCGAATGTTGTAGCAGCAGTAGTATTAGTAACAGTATTAGCAATATTAGCATTAGCAGCAGCAGTAGTATTAGTAGTATTAGCAGTATTAGCAGCGGTATTTGAGTTTTCACACTCACGACGTCTCGGTGACGTCAACACTGAATCTTTCCTCTAACAACCAACACACGACGTGAACGCAGCACCTGCTACCTTCGCTGCTGCTTCATCATCATCATCATCATCATCATCCACTCTGCTCTCTGAGAAGACGACTGTCGTTTTTAAAACACCTTCAGGTGTGAAACTAAACCCGTTTCCTGCAGCTGAACTTCTGTTGTCATGTTTTCTTCTCCACTGAAACCCGTTGTTCTTATTACAGAAGTCGACCATGTGACCCAGGGCTCCAGACTGCGACCCGTTCTTTGGAGACTAGGAGCGACCGTTTTGTGTTTTTTTAAATCGTCGTCGTATATAATGTGAACCGGTGGTTGGTTCACAACTTCGATGAGAAGGTGGAGCCGGACTGTTCTTCTGGTCACGAGAAGAGAAAACAAAGCACCACGAGAGCGAATTGCAGGAACAGCAACAGGGTAAACTTGTGTTCTCCGCGCTCCAAGTCCGATGTAATAACAGTAACGTTAAGCTAGCTGCTAGCTTCAGCGCGTCTCGCTCGTCAGCCACTTCCTGGGCTGCGCTCTGTGACTCGTGCCTGACAGAAGCGAGAGCGAAATACAACTTTTTATTACGTTCGACAAGCGCCAACGGGAAGACAACCGCTGCGTGCGTTAACGAAGCGAAACTCGCGCTTCCCAGCAGCAGCAGTGCGGGGACCTGCGGTGGTTCCCGGTCTGGACGGGCTGCGGGCGCGACGGCGCTCCTCATACATCACTTTAAAACAAGACGAGGTTTAGTTACAACTCTGGACTAACGCAAGATGGGAAGCGACGGACTGACGGCCGATTAAATATTGCATTTTATAACGTTGCTCGGCTGCGTACGTGGACGCACGTCAGTAAATAACCATCAAGTATTCAGCCACGCCCGAGTATAAACGATTTTTTATATTTGAAAATGTATAAAAAAGGAAATCTGGGGGAGCGTCGGTTTTATTTTAATTTTACATTTGTTCATATTCACTCATCGGACAATATTCTGTTCAATAAATAGTTTGTCTGTACCTCAGTCTGTTAGTCTGAGACGGACAGGTGAGGAGGGAGGAGCGTAGTGGAGATGTGGCCAGTGGTTTACCTGGCTCAGGTGAGAGGGCCCCTGAGCACAGGTTTTTTTTTTTTTTTTTTTTTTTTTTTAAATGGCCCCAGGAAGTCACGTCATTTTAAGTGGCGCTCCTAAATGTTGGGATCACGAGTGCTACTAGTGGAAAACGTTAGTCTGGAGCCCTGTAACCGCAGCAACATGACAGCTATGCAACAGTCACGTGACCGGCGTGCACCTCAGCGCAGCCAGAAACCTGAACAGGTGTAACAACATGTAAACCAAGCATTAACACGCAGACTGCCCCGACCCCTGACCCGTTCTTACTTCTTGGCCTTGTAGACGTAAGCGCAGCGTTTCCCGAGGTAGAAGTCGACCTCGTCCCGGGTGTAGCATCCCTCCAGCTTCAGCAGGGCCGTGTGCTCGCGCTGGTTCCTCAGGCCGCGCTTGTAGCCGGTGAAGATGGCTTTACTCCACAGTCTGACCACACAGAGAGGCGGAGTCAGCAGTCAAGTCATCACAAGGCATCAAACACAGACAGTGCGACGACAGAAGCTGGACTTACCTTCCAGGCATCGTCAGTCTTCTCCAGGTGAGTCCACCTGCAGAGAAACAGTCACATTAAACCACCTGCAGGTTTCTCAGCGTTAAACGTGCAAACAGGAATCCCTGAAAGGCCTCTTCACCTGGGAAGTTCGCTTTCTGCAGGTGAGCAACAGGTGAAGTCACCACAACTTTAACCTTCCAGCACGTGACGACGTTTATTACAGAGCTGTTGTTCGAGACTGAGCTTTAGCAGGAAAACTGACGTATATATCTACAAACCATCAAACTCCCGTCAGCTGTGAATGAAATCAGGAGTCAGCGCCGATTCACAGGCGCAAACTTTAACGGGGGGACACAGGGCTAACAGGAGGGGGAGACACGGGGCTAACAGGGGAGACACGGGGCTAACAGGGGACACAGGGGCTAACAGAGAGGGGACACAGGGGCTAACAGGGGACACAGGGCTAACAGAGGGGGAGACACGGGGCTAACAGGGGAGACACAGGGGCTAACAGGGGAGACACAGGGCTAACAGGGGGACACGGAGCTAACAGAGGGGGGAGACACAGCGAGCCAACAGGGGAGACACAGGGCTAACAGGGGGAGACACAGGGGCTAACAGGGGAGACACAGGGGCTAACAGGGGAGACACAGGGGCTAACAGGGGAGACACAGGGCTAACAGGAGGGGAGACACGGGGCCAACAGGGGGAGACACAGGGCTAACAGGAGGGGAGACACAGGGCTAACAGGAGGGGGAGACACGGGGCTAACAGGGGACACAGGGGCCAACAGGGGACACAGGGGCTAACAGGGGGGACACAGGGGCTAACAGGGGACACAGGGCTAACAGAGGGGAGACACGGGGCTAACAGGGGAGACACAGGGGCCAACAGGGGGAGACACAGGGCTAACAGGGGAGACACAGGGCTAACAGGGGGAGACACAGGGCTAACAGGGGAGACACAGGGCTAACAGGGGACACGGGAGCCAACAGAGGGGAGACACAGCGAGCTAACAGGGGAGACACAGGGCTAACAGGGGAGACACAGGGGCTAACAGGGGAGACACAGGGGCTAACAGGGGAGACACAGGGGCTAACAGGGGGGAGACACAGGGGCTAACAGGGGAGACACAGGGGCTAACAGGAGGGGAGACACAGGGCTAACAGGGGAGACACAGGGCTAACAGGGGAGACACAGGGGCTAACAGGGGAGACACAGGGGCTAACAGGGGAGACACAGGGCTAACAGGGGAGACACAGGGCTAACAGGAGGGGGAGACACAGGGCTAACAGGAGGGGAGACACAGGGCTAACAGGAGGGGGAGACACAGGGCTAACAGGAGGGGAGACACAGGGCTAACAGGGGAGACACAGGGCCAAACAGGGGAGACACAGGGCTAACAGGAGGGGGAGACACAGGGGCTAACAGGAGGGGGGAGACACAGGGCTAACAGGGGGGGAGACACAGGGCTAACAGGGGGGGAGACACAGGGCTAACAGGAGGGGGAGACACAGGGGCTAACAGGGGTGCGGGACACACACACACACAGGGCTAACCGGGACACACACACACACACACAGGGCTAACCGGGACACACACAGGGGCTAACAGGGGTGCGGGGCGGCTACAGAAGCACGAGTCTTCGGGGAAACTCTCTGACGGACAGGTGACACGTGCGGAACATCGCGGTGCTTCACCTGTCTGCACGCAGACGCGCCACACGGGACATTCAGTCACTCTGATGCTAACATGCTAATGTGAGCTCTGCTCGCTGATACCGGCACACCTTTACTGGTGAAAACGCGGTGACACGTTAACATCTGGGGACGCGGGTTCAGCGCCGCCATGATGTAGCAGTTCACCGGGACGTTAAACCGAACCTAACCCCGCCTTCAGCCGCTCTGCTCGGTCTGATCTCCGGACTGATCCCCGCTGTTAGCTTCATCCTAACTGAATCTCCGCCATCACCGACTCCACACCGACACAAACCGACCGCTGACCGGAGAACTAACTGACCGGTAACTGACGGTGACTATCAGCCAGAAAAAAGCCCGATTAGCGCTGATATTTGAACATTTAGTCGGACATGTTGGGTCTCTTACCTTCACTGTGAGGAGAAAGATGGCGGAAAAGGAAGCGAGAAAGGCATTCTGGGAAATTATTGTAAACAGAGGCGGCCGCGGACCCGCCTGATCAAAATGGTGGATTTATTCTTTTTATTACGATAACTAAACGGTCAGCAAGTTATTCATCTGCCCATTTAATCTATTGATTTTATTAAATCATATTAGTGTTTGTATTGTCAATATTCTTCTCCTGCCTTGTTACATTATTATTTTAGAGAATTTTTCTGTTTTTCTCCATTTTGCATTGCTGTTTTTATTGTAAAGAACTTTTAATTATGTTTAAAGTTCAGTTTAAAGTATGTTTAGAGTGAAAATACTCTATAAAGCGGCCGGAAGCAGATCTGCTGGTTAATAATGAGATGTTAGCGAAGCGTGCAGACATTGTCTGACATTGTTGTTGTCCATTAAATGAAATTAACAAAATGCTGTTTGTGTTTGCAGTGCAGTTATTAAACTTATTAAATCATTTTTTTATTCACTTATTTATTTTGTATTTTCAGTTTCATTATTTATATTTCTCACTTTGTGTTGTTGTAATTTAGTTTTATTCTGAAGTGCTCAAATAAAAAAACTCAAAGAATTATTTAAAAATGTTTTACAGTTTACTGGACGGTCGCCTTTTATTCATTTGACTGGCGGACCTGCAGCACTGGGGCCCCTCAGGGGACTGTCCTCTCTCTCTCTGGGGCCCCTCAGGGGACTGTCCTCTCTCCCTTCCTCTTCACCATCTACACCACAGACCTCAGCCACCACACAGAGTCCTGCCACCTTCAGAAGGTTTCTGATGACTCTGCTGTGGTGGGATGTATCAGCGGTGGTGATGAGACGGAGTACAGGGCTGTGGTGGGGAACTTTGTCTCATGTGTGAGCAGAACCATCTGCAGCTCAATGCGACAAAGTCTAAGGAGCTGGTTGTGGATCTACAGAGGGCCAAGGCACCAGTGACCCCGGTTTCCATCCAGGGGGTCAGTGTGGACATTGTAGAGGACTACAAGTACCTGGGAGTACACATGGACAATAAACTGGACTGGACTCAAGCTGTTTACAGGAAGGGCCAGAGCCGCCTCTGTTTCCTGAGGAGGCTGAGGTCCTTCAACATCTGCCGGACAATGCTGAGTCTGTGGCGGCCAGTGCTGTCCTGTACGCTGTTGCATGCTGGGGCAGCAGGCTGAGGGCAGCAGGCTGAGGGCAGCAGGCTGAGGGTAGCGGACGCCAACAGACTCAACAAACTGATCCGTAAGGCCGGTGACATTGTGGGGGTGGAGCTGGACTCTCTGGCGGTGGTGTCAGAGAGGAGGATGCTGGGTAAACTACACGCCATCTTGGACAGCGTCTCCCACCCGCTCCATGACGTGCCGGTCAAACAAAGGAGCACCTTCAGCGGAAGACTCATCCCCCCACAATGCACCACAGAGCGCCACAGGAAGTCATTCCTGCCTGTGGCCATCAGACTCTTTAACTCCTCCCTCTAAGTGTCAGTCTGTATGACCCGAAGTCACTAAACTGGACACTGATCATTAACATCTCTGCAATACTTGAAATATTGTGCAATATTCTGTTTTCAGTTTAAAATTCCCTATTTATTGATATTTATTGACACTTCTATTACTGCTGTGCAATATCCACCGTCTCATAATCATCTTAATCTGCTGCACTTAACTTGCTTACTTTATACTGTATTATCATCATCAACCGGTAAACCCACTTTGTACTTAATTTATCTTGCCTGTATTATATTATATATATTTGATTTGCTTAGTACACTGACGTGACAGCGAGCTGCTGTAACAAAGAGTTTCAGGGATCAATAAAGTCTTTCTGATTCTGATTTAGACCAGAATCCTTTCATGTTCCTTGCTTTTGTGTGTGTGTGTGTGTGTGTGTGTGTGTGTGTGTGTGTGTGTGTGTTCTGACATCAATAAAGACTGAAAGAAAAGTTTTTGTTCGAACATCGAAACACGACAGAGACTTGTTTGTTTCGTCTGGAGGAAACAGGCTTTAAATGTAATTTAAATATATTTTAGAACTTTATTTGTCTGTAGTTCGTTTAAAGATGAAACCCTCCCTCAGCTGTAAGCTGCCGTTCGCTGATTCGTGCTTCTCAAAGAACCGAAGTGAACATTTTAAACAGACGTCTGTCGAGATTTAGTTTATTTCTGTCGACGGACTCGGTGAGTCGGATTCAGCAGACGTCTCCCCCCAACAGGTCCGGCACTACGGCAGCAGGCGAGGGTCAGTGAGGCTTTGAGCTGCTGTATTTCACCTTTTGTGTGCACGCACGCATCCGAGCGCGTGACCTGTCCTGTCTTTGAACGTGACGCCGAAGGAGCTGACCAGCCAATCGGAGCAAGGCGCTCTGGTTACGTGAGTCGGCCGAGGCCGCCTCCTGGGATCCGGGTGCGTTCATCAGCAGGACCAGGACCTGAACCTTCAGCTGACCTCGGTCCCGTCAGAGAGTGAACTACAGCTGCGGAGCGTCAATGGCCCGACTCCGCTTCCATAGAACAGCAGCGGAAACAGTCAAATTAAAATATTTATTTAATGCACTTAAACTTAACTCTTCTTACAGCTGGGTTCAAATCTTTTATACAGTTTCAGCAGAAAATAAAACAAAGTGAAAAAATGGAAAACTTAAAAACTGTGAGTCTGCTCGTCCTCCACGAAGAAACGGTGGAATGTCCTTAAAAACCACGTGACCCCCGCCGTCACGTGACCCCGCCGTCACGTGACCCCCCTCACCACCGCAGGAGAAAACACACGAAGAAGAAAAACACAAAACATCTGTACAGGCATGAAACCACATCGTCCATCAGTCTCAGACCTCCAGAGAGCACCTGTGCGGGGGACTGCTGGGCCCTGAGTTCGGCCTCACAGGTGACAGGTGAGAACAGCTACAGACAGTGGGGGCGGGACTCAGCCTGGGAGTCTGGATTCAGGGCAGACATGTCCCGACTCTGGTCCCAGTGTTTCAGGTTGAAACTGAAGGTGTGATGCTGCGTTCAGGTGAAACAGGAACAAACTGAAGGGCACGCTCAGCTGTTTCCTCGCAGCAGACTCTTAGTTTGGTGGCGGCAGCGTGAGCGGCCACGTTGGCGTCTCCTGAGGAAACCGATGAACATCCTCATGTCCCACGTCACCTGAACGCAGCATGAGCCCTCGTTAAACCATGGAAACGTAAAACTCGTCTCCCTCCGCAGCAGCTGTTTAACCGACTAAACAAACTGAACGCACTCGGCAGAAACACGGAGCCTCGGAGACGTAAATCTAAAACGAGCAGCAGACGGCTGCGGACATGATCCCGAGTTTGGAGCAACTTGATTGTTTGAGCTGTTTAAAGCGACGCGAACAGATCGCAGAGCAGAACCGTCTGAGACGTGCGAGCGGCTTCGCTGCAGCAACACGGGAGGCCGAGCGAACAACACCTTTGACCTTTGATTAGGGACTGCGTCTGTCTGAGCGTCCATGATGCTCTGTGTGTCGTCATGGCAACACACATTTCAGCCATATATATATATATATATATATATATATATGTGTGTATATATTTACAGAATATATTTGTACACATACATTTAATAAAGATAAAAACTGAACGTGTGACTGCAGAAGCGGCCACAGTGTTTAGTGTCAGATCAGGAGGATTCATGTCCCAGAATGCAACAGTCGGCGCTGAGCTCGTCACCACCGGATCGATCACACGCGGACCTTCAGTGTAACGGATCTGTTCCGGCGCTCAGGTTTTTAATCGGGACCGTTCGTTCAGCCCTTCTGAATTATTCAGCATCAGAGTTTTTATAATAATAAAGACGTCCTTTATCACTGGACACCGCGTGTCGCTGCGACTCTTATAGTTACGAGTCCGTAAACCCTCGTCCTGTCAGAACGTCTAACGCAGCGTCGCCATCTGTCCGTGACGGACTCTCCGCTCTAAAACCTTCAGGTCGATTCATCTGAACGTTGGTTTCACAGTTAAACCCTTTTGACGTTTTGCAGAGTCATGTTTGTATTTCTGAACCTGCCGCTTTGGTTTCACTGCTGTCGGGTCAAAGAGACACATTTACAGACGTAATGCGTGTCGTGCTTAGAAATAAAGAGAATAGATTATTTATTTTACTTATTTATTGCTCCGATTTTGTTTTATATATCAAACACACTAACTGTGTTTTGGAATAGTGCTATATACATAAAGTTTTATTGTGATTATTATTCGAAAAGTCCAATTACGACCCCCGGACTGGATCATTAGAGGGGTCACGACCCCCAGGTTGAGAACCACTGGTCTACTTTATGTTCACTGTCTGAATGTGAGGAGTGCGAGTGCAGCGGGTTAATGTGATGAAGGTCCTGATCACACGTGGAGGATCAATCAGGTGGTGAAGGAGCCGTCAGAGCTCCGACAATAAGAAGAACAATAAAAACATCAGAATAACATTAATGACACATCCTGTGTGAAGAGAAGAGACGGCGTCCATCTGTGGGACTGAAGACAATAAAGAGCCTCCAAGTCAGAGTTCAGGGGCTGAAAGACTCGGTCTTCATCACATGACGTCCGTCTCCGATGCGACTCAAACTGACGTCGAGCCAGAACGCGATGAAGATGAAAAAAAAGATTTGATTTAAATATGAAACTGTAAATTCTGATGTTTGGATCTGATGGAGAGACTAAAAACTGAAGGTTCAACTGATAACAGCAACACGTTAGCTAACGGTAGCACTGAGCTACATTAGCTCCAACTCAAAACCTAGATTTTAATGTTATCTAATGTTTAACTTTATAGTTAGCTGTGTTAGCTTAACCCCCCAAACCTACCGGGTCCATAATGTTAGCTACAATTAGCATTTTCAAACCAGCTGCTGTACACCTGTGCTCACTACCGTTAGCAACTTGCAGTGTTGATGTAATCTCTACCCATATTAACTAACGTTAGCATGAAGCCGAGTAGATTAATGTTAGCTAATATTTAATATTACAGCTAGCTGTAATTAAATCTCAAAACCAACTAGATTATTGGCTAATTATTAGCTTATTAGATGTGAGATGTAAACTCAACTTAAAACCAATTAAGTTCACAATGTTAGCTAATATTATCAGTGAGCATTTTTATACCAATTACTGTACATCTATATTCGCTATTATTAGCAATTCGTATTGTTGGTGTTAACTCTAAACCAACTTTATCAATGTTAGCTAATGTTAACATTGACCTGTATTGGCTTCAACCCCAAACCAAGTGGTTTATTATTAGCTAATGTTAGCTAATATTAGCTGTGAGCTATGTTAGCATCATCTCCAAACCAACTACATCAATATTGGCTACCGTTAGCAGTGAGCTACATTAGTGTCATAAAAAAACCCTGCTGTAAATTTGTTAGCTATTGTTAGCAATTAGCAGTGTAATATATAAACCAACTTTTTCTATTTGACAAAAAAAAAAAAACTTCAAGGATTAATTTTCACACTTAACTTTTTCAATGAAATGTAATGTTAGCATTTAGCTACGTTAGCTTAATTTCCAAACCAACTGGGTCAGGTCTTATTTATAGAAACAGGTTTTTTTTCCCTGTTCGCGTTTTTTTATTTACCGAAATAATTTAGTTTTTCAAGATTTTATTGTTAAATTTACATGTTTTGTGTCTAAATATCTTATCTTTGCAGCAAGTGTTCTTTGACACGTTATCCGTCGGATTCAGTGTGTTTAGTAGATCCATAAATAAATAAAATCAAAGGTCAATAACGTCAGCTGAAGAAATCTGTTCAGGCGTCAGCCTCCACGAAGGTCTGTAACAGTGTAAAAACTGGCAGTTCAGCCAATCGAAGCGCAAGAAAAACAAGAAACGAGGGTAAAAAATAAGGTCTAACATCACCAGTGAGGAGGTTCATTTTCAAACCAACTACACCCAAAAAATTAGCCAACGTTAGCAGTTAGCGAAGTTAGCTTAATGTCAAAACAATGTTGATCCATCATGCTAAGAAGTCACTGAAAGGACTGTACGAGACATCAGATTATAGATTGTTTATAGACACAGTAACATCAAAAATGTATTGTTAAGGCTGTAATCCTCGTCCCTCATTAAGTGTTTCTGTTATTTAATTTCTCTCTTTCTGTAAAAATATGTTTCGATAACTCGTCCTGAAGGTTGTCGCCGCAGAAACGTGAATATTTAACAGACTACATATGCGCACAGATACAGGAATAGCTGCCAGTCCAAGCCTCTTGTGTTTTCTGTGCCACTGAGTGCATGTATTTGTGCACATATGTAGGATATTAAATATTCCCTCCTCGTTCTTTGTGGTATTACCGACTCGTTGGGAAACCAACCCGGCCACATCATTAAAGCTAAAGACCCGTTAACAGCCACTTAGCGTTTCTTTAAGTTTTGAGATACAGGCTGAGCTGTTGTCAGAGACCTGTTGCGTCGCTGAGTTACTGAAGTTGCATCTTGAGCTGTTTTCGTGTCTCCATCAGATCCAGACCTGCTGTTCTGGTGGTTTTGTCTGCTTGTGGGTTTCCCCTCGTCCTCCACCTGCTGCAGTTTCTCCACCTGAACACTTTAAAACAAACTAACAGGAGTGTTACAGGAGGCTGACTGAGCGCGTGCGCTGGTGGTGGTGGTGGTGTTGTTGTTGTTGTCTACATGGCGATGGAGGGTCCAGGTGTGGTTGTCGGCGCGGTGACGGGGTGTCGGGGCGGGGCCAGGTCGAGCAGGGCGCTGACGGTCCCGGCCACCTGGGGGAGCCCCCGCTCCTCCAGGATGTGCAGAGGAAGACACAACTGACTCTACAGAGACAGACACCACAGAGGAAGACACACAGCGGGGGACAAAAGAAAACAACGGAAAGGTGGGTCAACGGATGGCAACTTAAATTAATGAATAAAACAACAGTAACCATGGCAACACGAGGGATGAAAACGAGGAGCAGCAACGTCAACTCAAAATGAACTGATGGAGGAAAGAAAAGGTGCGGAACAGGACTGAGTGAAAGCAACTCAAGGTCCACTTACTATCTTTTTTACTTACCACCATCTCCCATATACATAACAGAACAGCTCATTTCAGAGCTGCAGGCTACACCCATCATATAAAACCACACTTGACCGTCGGTCGCAGTAGCTAGCAGAGCGACATCACACATCAGCAGTCCTCCACCTTTGGTAACTTAACCCCGCTCGTATGTTCTGTTTCCGTCAACACTGTGACTTTAACGTGCTGATCGACGTCACGGTTTAGATCGAACAGCGAGCGATCAGCGGTCTAAGGTTCGGTCCTGAAACAGGTTTTGTGTTGACAGATCTCTCCAGTGAACTCGGGGGGTCCGATGCCGTCATCAGCGGCAGAAACGACGAGTAAGACCAGAGTCGTGTCTGTTACAGCGAAGCGTTACAGAGACGAAAGAGTCGAGGTGCTTTAGTTCATTTTATTAATGTTCAGAGGGAAAAGCAGAGGCACACAGCTGTTAAAAAACACTCAGCACACCTTCACCATCATCATCCTCACTCTTCATCTCTTATAAAAAAAACAAGTGCCATCACAAAAGTCAACTTTAACCAGTAAACCAGTTCAGGGCTGGACTACATCTGATCTGGTTTACAGGTTTGTTAGACAACTCCAGAATCCTGTCCCTGTCCAAGAGGAAAGTGTGAGTCTTTTTCCGCTGCAGGAACCAGTAATCTGGTTCTTCCCGGAACCTGAACTCTTAAGAACCTTGTGAGTCTTTGGCACGAGGTTCTTCTTGTGTTTCCACTGTGTTTTACAAACCGTTTCACATATACGTTCAACCGAACAGACCGTGAAAACAACATTGGGAAGCCAGTGGCAGTTGGACAGACAACAATGGTGCTGAATATCAGATACAAGTTATTACAGCAACAGAGCATCCAGAGCATTTCTGGGGTCGGTGTTGTGTCGAAGTCCGTTTCCCCGTTGGTTCGTTTGTCCCCTTTGTCACGGCACAGGGCCTTGCTGCTACACACTAACCGGCCACTAACAGGCCGTAACTGTACTGAGCGCCAACAGCTGCTGCACCAAAGACAGGATGTGGGCCTTAAGAGTCCGACTCGTATCCCGTCGTGTCCCTTTCCTCAACTGGGTGGTGGGACCGGTTTCAGTTCCTTTAGGTTAACATGAAGGTAGACAAAAACTAAACCAATATATTTCAGGGATGAGGGTTAAGCTGGATTTATAGTGGACACGAGGGTCAACAGGAGTCCTGCTGCAGGTTGGATTCATAGCCGAGCATCAGATCCCAGCTCCACACTGGACTCGTGTTGTAAGTGATCGGCGTGCTGCTTTATATTCAGCCACTGTGTTTACATTCTGTCATTGACTTTGTGACGCCGAGCTGGACGCAGATTCATCGAGTCGCATCAGGTAACTCATTATTTCTGTCTGAACAGGAGACGAGCGCCGTGTGGCCGCCGTGTTTTCGTTCAGCGCAGGCGAAGCTCTGCAGCGTCATCGCTTTGTGACATGTTTGTTACTGAAGAGGAGAAAACCGCTGAGTCTTTAACCTCCTTCATGTCGTCTTCACTCAACAAACTCCATCATGAACACAAGCAGCCAATCACAGCTCTTACATTTTCCACGTGGCGTCTCCGTCGACGCCCCGATGTGTCGCTACATGTCTGAGGAGGAACACGTCAGCTACGGCGTTACCTTGGAGACTGCACATGTAGCTGCAGTGGGTACGACGGAAACCCTTAACGCAGACGTATGAATCCAGCTTCATTATTCGTTGTCATCGCTCTCAACAAAGAGTTTCTCGCTATCAGCAGCACGTGAGACCTTACGTTAACCTGAACCCAACCCTATATCCAACCAGTCATCCGGGCAAAGCCTTATTATAACCAAACCTAAGCCATAACCACAACCTCAGAGAACTGCACCACAGCAAGACCTCTCAAAAGGGAAGCAAACCTTTTTTTCAAGATTATTTTTTGGGCATTTGTGCTTTTATTTGACAGCTGAAGAGATAGACAGGACATGTGGGAGTGAGAGAGGGGATGACATGCAGCTCCACCAGGTGAGCTACCATTGTGCCCCAAGGGGAAGCAAACTTAAACACAACACAGACACCAGACCGTCCAGTGGCCCAAAATGGCGCCCAGTAGTAGTTTTCCTGTAGTTGTAACTCTGGCTGCCTCTGAATGGCCTCCTCTCCACAGACATTAATGAGGCCTGTTGGTTTGTCCAACACGAGTTCTCCACTGTTCTTCAGTACAGGTTGTCCTGCTTCATACAGACGCAGCAGTGAAATGGTGGTTACTGTTCTTGTGTTTCGCCAACACCTGAGAGTACCTGAACTTGGACTTAGTATCACCTTCTGAGCGGAGCCCAGATTCAGCTCCAGGAACTCGTCCTCCAAGCGAGCGGAGAACAGTGGAAACAAAAGCAGAACCAGAGACAATGGAAACATTTTAAAACTGGTTATGATTTGTTAAGTTCCTGCAGGGGAATCAAAGGACTATGCGAGTCCCTGATCTGCTAACATTGAAGGGTTCCTACACTACTACAGCTCTTCTTCCCCTACTGAGAGGAACAAATGCTCCATGTTGAAGTTATTTTTATTCATGACAGCTGAGTTGCTCAAACACTGTTGGTATCACAGAGAGGAAGACCGTGAGTGGAAAACACTGTTTTTTGGGGCACATGTACATACAGTATGGCAGGTTTCTGACCCACAGAGGATCTCCAGAGGCTGTGTTTGGGTGGGGGCACTGGCTTTGGACCACTTTACAAACAGTAAAAAAAACCAAAACACTCAGACAGGCAGCCAAACATAAGGCACAGGGGGCGGAGCTTCAACAGGCAGGAAACAAGCTTCAGGGTAAACCTCCAACTTTGGTGGATTGTCAAGTTTTAACTTCACCTGAGGGATCACATGATCCTCTATGGCTTCAAAAAAATCTCTGACCCTCAAGGAGATAACGGACATATGGCAAGATCAGCAGAGGTGGACAAAGTCATTGTTTTCGGTTGTTCTCGGCCATGGAGTCCTGAGTCAAGACCAACAAGTCCAGTCAAGGCTAAAAGGTCCCAAGTCAAGAGCAAGTCAAGACCAACAAGTTCCAGGTAAAGACCAACTCCTAAGTCAAGACCACCAAGTCCTTTGTGCTTAAACTTTGTGCTTCAAGTACAAAACAAGTCATTATTTGTTGTCTGCTGGTCTTAACTAAAAAAAGATTGACTGACTCAAAGTATATCTGTTGTCAGGAAAATTGAGAAGGTCCCAAGTCAAAAGGCTAAGGAGTGAGGTCACGAGTCACTGGCGTTCAAGTCAAAGTTGAGTTGCAAGTCTTTTGTCAGGTCTAATGTCAGACTCGTGGCCCGAGTCCAAGTCATGTGATTCGAGTCCACACCTCTGGAGTTTAGACATCAGGGATTTTAGGACTTTAAAGGCTCAAGTGATTTGATTTGTAAATGATCCCTGTTATCATCAATACAAAATTATTACAAACATTGAAAGCTGAACATTGTTAGACTCAATAAGAAAATTGATCAGATTTGGATTTGAGAAGTGGATACGATACAGGATTCAGATCCAATAAAATGCTAGCGAACCCCGATCATATTGCCTAGTGTGTTTCAGAGAATTCCACCCAACAAAGGAAACTTAAACTATGACAACATGTCTGAAGAAGACGTCGAGGCGCTACTCTGAAAGAGCTGAAACTGTAACCTGGATCTGAGAGACTTTTCACTTGATCTGTACAGGTACAACCTGTAGGTGACTGACATATCTGTTCTGTTAATGTCATTGGCCTCAGTCCAACACATCTGCCATGTCTCTCCAACAGCTCACAGCAAGAATTTGACTCTCTGATCGCCTAATCTGAGTGACTGTCCTGTAGTCTGATCCTGGCAGCACAACGACCTGTACAGCTGAGTCTACACATCCACGCTTGTCATGATATTTGTGGCCATTTTTCTGGTTTCGGCACAAGAAGATGATGTCCCCATTCTTAACCCTGCCTATAAAGCTCTGACTGGCTCTGGTGTTTGCCCAACCAGGGAAACAGCCGTCAAGGACCTCAACACCAAGCTGTGCCTCAGAACGCCGAGCAGGTCACCCGCTCATCACAAGGTTGGCAGTTCAATCACCAAACTCCTGTCTTCAGACAGCAGAGTTTCAGCCTCTGAGGCCATGGTCCTCTCCTCCTCTCAGGTTGGGAGAGACTTACTGCCCCAAGTGAAGAAATTCAAGTGTGTTGTGGAGCCATGGTCTTGTCCAGGAGTGAGGGTAACATGTCCCAGGAGACTGGTGCCGCATCAGCAGTGATGCAGGCCTTTTACCGGACTGTTGTGGTTGCTCTATAACCTATGAGCTACAAGTACTGATCAAAAGAATGAGATCCCAGTAATCCAAGGATACAAGTGGTCGAAATTAGAGTTTCCTTTGCAGTCTGGCTTCGATCCGACACCCAGAAAAGCTGCTCCAACTCTCCTCCTCAAAGAATAAGATTCTGGATACAAGTGGTCGAAATGAGTTTCCTTGGCAGGGTGTCTGGGCTCAGCCTCAGAGATAGGGTGAGAACCTCCGACATGCAGCAGGAACTCGGAGAAGAACTGCTGCTCCTTTCTGTTGAAAGCAGTCAGTTGAGATGGTTTGGGCATCTGACCAGGATGCCCCCTGGATGGGTATTCCAGGCAAGTCCCAGAACATGAAGGAGGGATTAAGGGGCCAGTATACGCCATCATAAACGCTTGTCGGATGGTCAATGGGCTGTCTGACTTATCCTGCTGCCATCGCGACCTGGACCCGGGTAAGTGGCAGAAAATGGATGGATGATATACAGAGCCGAGCTAGGTGTTTCCCCAGTTTGGTGCTAAACAAGACTAAACACAGAACTATAACTTTAAATTTTGTGCTGTGAACCTTATTTCATTACTGAGATATTTTTGGGGAGGACATTAGTGAAACAAAATCATCAGATGTCTGTTGGGATGTGACCACCTTTGACACATTTGTCTTATCCTTGTATGTGCTGTCTGTGCGGTATCTGGTAAGACAGCTTGTGCTCAGGTTGGGTTCAGACGTGCGGTGCCAGGTGTACGTAGATGGCGCACAGCACCGACATGACGGACATGTAGAAGAGGGCGAAGCCTGCCAGCTGGACCCGGGGGGAGGGGCTGATCGGAGGCGGGGCCATTGAGAGCAACACACCCACTGTCCCATAAACCCCACCTCCGTTCCCCTCCAGGACCTCCCCCACTGAACAAAGACTGTCCTGAGTGTTTGTGAGTGAGTGGGATGGACATGGCAAGAATTAAAGTTAGAAGACAAAGGAGTGAGATGGACAGAACAAAGGATAAAGATGAAAGAGAAGAAAGAAAGTTGTTAGTTGAGGAGAAGCAGCTTCGTATCAGTTTCAGGACGAGGAGCGGACAGTGATGTCACAGCCAGTGCACTTCCTGTTTATGAAGCCGAGATTTAAAAATCCCGCAGTGACTGACAGTCCTTTGGTGAGGCCACACCCGTGTAAATTCAGATCAGTGTGAAAGAATCAAAAAGTGTCTTTGTTAAAATAGTTTTAAGATTTAAACATTTAGGACCCTCCAGCGTTGTATACTGGTGCAGTCTGAGGGGTTAAAACACTGACCCCGGTTTAAATCCATCTCTGTCCACTAATGAGGCACAAAATGCTCCAAAAATACATTTTAGAAAAAGGGAAGACCGAGACAAAGACCTGTACCTGCGTTATTGTGAACTTGGTGAATCAGAAAAGTCTCCAGAGTTCACAACTGCTGTGTGACGTCACTGTCCATCCATTAATTTATTCCAGTCAGGCCACACAACTTAAATACAGACACTAAAAAAGGTCCCAGGTGAGTCGTCATTAGTCCTGGATCCGCAAATCACAATACATTTTTTGGTACTAAGATGTGTCTGATATCAAATATCTGATCAGATTCATTATGTCGTTGACTTCTTTGATCAGATCGTTCCTGATTTAAACAAAAAAAGGTACCACAGGTAAAATATAATCCTGGTGTCAGTACTGATGTGTTACCTGTGGAACACCGATCCTGCGACACGCCTCCAGGAAGTTCTCAACGTTTCGTCGACATTTGGCCATGGTGAGTTTAGGCTGCAGGACACAGAGGACCAGCGTTAGTGTGATCACGACTAACGGCAGCAGCGGCGGCCTCAGTCTCCTTGTCGGTAATAATAATCTGCACTCACCACAGCGGGGGAGGGGACGTGGATGCTGGGGACGGAGCGTGGTCTCACGTGATTGGCCAAGTGACAGAGCACCACCCCGTCTGTCAGAGCTGCTCCCAGGTCGCTAGGTAACGACACCTTCAGACGAGCCTCGATATTCTGGACCGAAAGGCAGACGGAGAGAGACAGACAGGTTAACATCCAGTCCATCAAACCTCAGCAGGCGTTACACCTGAGACTCTCGCGTTAAAAATGTCAGTTTATAAACGTCGACGATGTGTTTGAGGTCACTTAGAAACATCTCCATTGTTTGTCCACCACAGAGAGCTGACAAGCGTAACCGTGGGAACGTGTTGCAGATCAATACAAATTAGTGAAGGACTCAAAATATTATAGAAATCTATCGAGAAAGCTCACGACGATACGAACACACTCCGCCGTCTGAGTGCTGCTTATTTTCACACTAAAGTGTTAAAATACACATTCTGATCATTATTCTTATGTGTCTACGTTAAAACATCAATATATCAATCAATATATCTTCAGTCCGACTGATCACGAGTCAACATGATGACGACACTGTGACATTTCAGGTTCAGTTCTCCACGCAGACCCCCTGGGGCACCTGGGGCACCTGTGCAGCCCGCGGGAGGCCGAAGTGTTTACTGTGTGAACCCCACATCAGGTGTTACCAGGTGTAGCAGACGGAGGTACGAACCTTTCGGAGCTGCTCCACCAGCTCAGCATCTTCTCCAACCAGAGGAGGAGCAGCAGGAGCCTCCTCCTGGTTCTGAGGAGCAGCAGCAGCATCACCTGGAGGACACGGAGGAGAGCGCAGGAGTCAGATACTGGCGAGCTGACAGGTAAAAATGGCGAGCTCGTTCCAGGAGGTCACGGGTCCACGTAGCTGCAAAAGGAGGTTTGATGCCTCCTCTCCTTCGGCTGCACCTGAACAGGTCACCCGGCAACGTCTCACCTTTCCTCTTCTCTTCTTTTTGGCCGAGACGAAACAGGAAGCTCTCTGGTCTCAGACTGGCTGTCCGACAGGAGGCCACGCCCCCTGAGCTGGGGTAAGAAGGCGACTGATTGGCTGGAAGAAAAAACAAAATCAGTCAAAATCAGTCAGTAAAGAAAACGACCGAATATAAACACCAGGGTCATGTCTGTGCCGTCTTACCTGTAGGAGACAGAGCAGCTCTGTCCTCCCCCTGCAGAGACACAACACGGGACAGTTACACACCTGAACACACAGGAAGTGCTTCAGCACACGGTCGCTTCACAGTCACAGTAAATATTCAACAGTTCACTATTTAACCGGGAAAATTAAACTATAAATCTCGTAATGTTTCACAGTTTTCTTCTCATGATTAAACCTCACGTTCAGACTCAACCGGCGGTGAACGAACAGGTAACAGGTGTGTGTGTGTGTGTGTGAGTCACAGCTGATGGATCTTCTTCCTCCGTCGTCATCAGAAACTGTTAAAACACATCAGCGAGCCGCTCTGCTGCACTGGGTGACATGTTGCTTCATCACCACGAACACACACACTGTAGTTTATTCTGCCTCCGCCCCACACACACCGTCCTGCTGCCCCAAACACTCACTACAGCACCACATGTGGATTCATCCGCCGCTGGAAATAGTCCCCAACAGACGCTCTGTTTCCTCCTGTTGGTCTGATAGAAACTACAGCAAGCAGCTGTTTGAGGAAACTACTGAGCCTTTTAAACAGGAAACTGTATATTTAAAGATTTACGTCTTCAGCAGGAACCAACGGGCTCGCAGCTGAGCGCCGCAGACAGGAAGTGAGACGGTGCTGAGGGACGCGCCGACGTGTTGCTGGTTTGAGTCTGAACATGAGATTTGAGGACAATAATGAAAATATCAAATAACACCACAGTGATAGTTAAAACTCAAACAAAGTGAAACTTTGAACAGCATGCAGGGTTGTTAGCCAGTGTGACCTGCACACATTCAGACAGACAGACAGCAGCATGCAGTACCTGCAGCAGACAGGAGGTGGAGCTAGAAGCGTGAGAACGACTGCTGTCTACAGACACTTCAGTCACTAACTGACAGAGAGGCGAGGACAAAGACAAAAACAGGAGGTTCATATTTCAACAGAACGTAAAAACAGAAACTAAACTGTGCGAGACTCGCTGCTTCAAACGTCCGTCCTGTGTTTCACAGCCTTTACCGGGACACTTCACTGAAGCTGCGCCCCGAGCGACAGGGATCCGAGTCATCAGACGCAGGTGAGCTGAACTGACACTAACCGCAGTCCAACAACAGTCCTGCAGGAAACGCTGTTAGCGAAGCTGGTCGCGTTCACCGCGCGGCGATGTGTATTTAAACAGATGGAGACGGACAAAATATTAGAAACACCTTAATGGACAGACACTGCTGCCAGCTCGGCTGCTTTGTCACGGATTAGGCGACTTTTCAGACCATTGGGGAAAAGGTGAGAAATATATTCCGCACTAAGCGTTATGCAAATGACTGTGCGACGACGTCACCAACATGCAAAACAGCGAATGACGTCATCTGGCGACTTTTGGAGCTACTGCTGCTGTCATTGGACAAGAGTTGGCCACACTGACAGACACACAGATGGTGAGACAAACGGTGAGACTGACGGACGGACGGGTTTATCACCACTCACACCCCGAGTGTAAACTGCAGATTAACTCATATATATATACACACACACACACACACTTCTTCCTGTTCGCCGGATGTTCAGATGACATCATCGCTGGCTCCAGTTCGACTTAAAACCCAGATGATAACCGCATGACGAGACAATCTGCGTCTTCTTCTGTTCCTCTGTGTTTGTTTCGTCTCTGACAGCTTGCATCATGTTCGTGCACAAAAGCCTAAAAATGTTTCACATTAAACCTGAGAATCTCTCAGCCGTGAATTTCAAAGCTGTACTTTCTGTTTGCTAAAGAGTTCGTTTCCTTTATTAACGTTGCAGAGATGCAGAACTTCCATTGAAATCTACCAGATTTCAGATAAATTACAGACACATGACGGCGCTGCTGCCCGACTGCAGCAACGCCAGTTTATAAACCTTTATATTTGAACAGAATCCACAGTTACAGCGTGAGGGGGGCGGGGCGGGCGGGCTGATGATGATGAATGAGGTGGACAGGTGGACAGGTGTGTTCATGCTGTGTGTGATGTGGGTTAGATTATAGAGGAAACTGTGACATCACATGCGGATTAAAACAGTCACCTAAAATCATTCAGATTTGTGTAAAATCACCAGAAATGAAGCAGTTCGATGCTTCGGTCGCGTCAGCGCGGCGTTTTCCGTCTGTCGTCATCACCAGACTGCAGACGTGACCGAACGTCAGTGGCGTGGGAGGTTCGATCACATGACCACACGCACCACAGAACAAACGCCGCGTACATACGCCGTCACCTCGGAGCTAAAGTGATCGAGAGACGGGCCGGGAACTGATTTAGCTCGGGTGCCTGATCGATCGATCGCAGTAGTTAATCAGAGCAACACGTCACGACGCTGGGAAAAAAGAAAACGCATTTTTTGAAATGTTTGTGTTTAGCTTTTTAAAAGCTTTCCACGGGCTTTTATTGTGAAACCGCCACAGGAAACGTGGTGATGAGACATAAATCTGAAAAATTCACATCAGTGTGTTTTGGACGGACGAAGAACGTTTTTACTTCAGTTAGTAGATTTATGGGGGCGGGGCCAAACTCTTACCATGAAGAGGGCGGAGTCATCTGTGTGGGTGGAGCGTCTGGAGGGGCAGACGGTCTGACACACACACACACACACACACACACACACACACACACACACCACAGACAAAGACACACAGTAACACAGATATGAGGTGAAGGTGAACAGGTGTGGTCGTGAGGGGCGGGGCCTACATTGGGAAGGGGCGGAGCTAAAACACACTAAACAACTCAAACTCAGAAACAAATGTGACTGAAAACTGATGAGAATAAGATTCTGAGCATTTTGTCACTTTCAGGTGTTGAATTTTTACCGTAATTAACGTTATAATTAATAAACATGACGGACTATCCACTCTGTGCATGCAGCAGCGTGAACCTTTAACCCTGATCCAGGACTGTCAGGACTACGTCTCGCCACCTCCTGTCACTTGCGCACTGCAGCGGACGCAGACACGCATTTCTATTCGTGGTGATGCTGATCCGGGAGCTTGACGCACCTGACTGACCCTGGATCAGGTTTAGTGAACACTGAGGGAACGTGACCAGAGTGGGTGGAGCATGTAGGCAGACGCATTACACGATAAACAACAGCACCATGTTTCTAAGCAGGCAGAGACAGCAGAAAGCAGCAGGACGGTGCAGAGAGTCTCACCTCGCTGTCTGGACTGGACTTTGTTGGACTCTGAGCTGCTTTATGCTGAAAAACAACAACAGCAGTCAGCCTTCTTCACCTTTAACCTCTCCGCTCTTTACTTCCCACAGCCATCATCATGAAAACTTGTCTACCTGTGTCACATTTATTACGCACGTATCAATTCTACCTGTATATGAATGAAAATAACTTTATTTCATGTCAGTATCAATAACATACAACATTATAATCATTGATGAATTGCAGATGATGAAATCGTTCTGCCCAAACTGGCTCCTGTGTTATCCACTCCCTGGAAGGCTTTTATTGTGAAACACCTGCAGGAAGAGCTGATCAGACTGAATCAATCAGTCTGATTGGGCCGAGACCTTCCACAGGTGTGACGCTGGGCCGAGGTCAGGTGACCGTAAAGGCCGCAGCATTTAACTCACATCGTTTCCGTCCTCACCAAACGGCTCGGGGAGCGCCGCTGCACCGAGGCAGCTGGTGTTTCTGTTATTCAGCTTCCTTTCGTTTGTCCCGTCGTTAAACGTCAGTGCAAAGAAGCGAATACTCGTCTGCGCGAGTTCAAACATTTTCGCCTTGAGCGAAAAGTTGACGTGTGACGCTGTGTGACGAAAGCCCGTCGGCGCAGAGATTCTCCTGACGCGTCCATCCGTGAACTCCTGGCAGCGATCCTCGCTAACTGGTCATCACACTCAGGCAGCGCTGGAAGCGGCAGTCGCCCCGACGCCGTGTGCGCCCGGATGATGATCCGGCGTCTCTGGAACTTCCACAACAGGACCGAGGCAGCAGTAGTGGTTATTTCAGTCATGGTTGATGGCGGAAATGAACGTTGCTAAGGTATGCGGTATCTATGGAGGTAAGCCCCTCCTCCTCTCCGGAAGGAGTACTGGCTGTTAAGGGCGAAAATTCGCGGGTTGCGAAATACTCCAAGAAACAGTCCAGCGACCGCATTCGTGCGAGTAACGCAAGGCTGAACACACCTTGACACCTGAACACCGCGTGGCAAGAGGGCGTATAGCAACAAGACACAAGGTGGGCGTCCCGCATCAGCCGGGTCTCTCAGACATTTAGAGGAAGACAGCTGTTTCCAGATGTGCTGTCCGAGCTCTTCTGCTGGACGCCGAGCGCAGCAGACGAAACACATCAAGCACCAATCAGAAGATGTCCAGCAGCGCCATCAGCAGCTCAGAACTGGCAGAAACCTGCGGGACCCTGGACACCCGTCTACAGCCCAGAGAAGTCTGGTCAGAAGTGGTCTTCACGGAGGACTTGCAGCCAAAGAGCGTTTCCTCCGACGTGGAAACAAGCGACTCGTCTACGCACGAAAACACAAGAACTGGGGAGGAGAAAAATGGCGGCAGGTGCTCGGGACAAATATTTCCAACAGAAGGCCGTTTGTTCACCGAAGGGCTGGAGAGAACGAGTGTCTGCGGGCAACAGGGAAGCGTGGTGGAGGTTCAGGCTGCAAATGGAGTTGGGGATTTGGTCCGAATTAGCGGCCTCCTCTGCTGATGGTACTGCTCATCACGCAGTCCCATCAGGGAGGCGCCCGATCTTCCCCCACGTCACTCTGCAGCGGGACAACGAGCCCGAACACACAGCCAGCGCCAACGAACTATCTTCAGCCAAAGGAAGAACAAGCAGACGGTCTGGCCCCCACAGAGCCCCGATCTCAACCTCACGGAGTCCGTCAGGGGTTACAGGAAGGTCACCGCACTTTGTACGTCGTTAACTGATAAATAAAAAACTATTCATGGCGAACACACACACAGTACACTGGTGTGTGACTGGTTAAACTGGTGGTACCTTGGTGTAGCTGGTGGCCGAGTCTCTCTGCAGAGAACGATTCTTCTGTCTCTCCTCGTCGTACCTCAGAGCAGCGAGCTGAGCCTCCCTCCTCATCCTCTCCACCCCCCCTGGACCAGCAGCACCTCTCTGAGGGGACGACAGACAGGAACACACAGATGTGTAGTTCTTGTAGTTCATGGCCTAAAACATGCTTGTAATGACTGAGTCCTGCAGTTTGTCTCACTGAGGTTTCTGCCAGACAGACAGCAGGACGTGTTACCTGGCTCTGGGAGCTAGAGGGCGCTGTGACACCATCAACCACGCTCCTACAGGACACACAGGGAGACAGACCGGACGTTAGACAGCGGTTCAGCTCATCTCTTCTGTCAGTTTCAGTCCTGTTCATCGTTTATTTCTTGGGATACGTTCGGAAAGGTTCGTGTAAATGTCACACGTGATTCTGATGCGGCGAAACATTATTATAGTTAAAACAATGGAAATAAATCTTACGGCAAACACACAAACAAACATGAATCTAAACTGAAGTGAACTCAGACTGGTTTCTGTGTGTGTGTGCGTACCGGTGGTGTCTCCTCGTGTCTTCTGTCCTGGTCATGTTGGTTTTTACTGGAGAACCCTGGACACACAAACAGGAAGTTTAACAAAACAAACAACTTCTGGAAATGTAGTGAGCGACCTCCGAGCTCCTGAGGACTCAGCTGCCGTGGTCGTTGATCCGCAGGTTCGAGCAGCCGGTCGAACGTTTGGGCATTTCCCACTTCGACCAAAACATCTTTTCCCCGATGGAGAAATCAATCCAGCCAATCAGGCGAGTGTTCGAACACTAACAAACCATTAATTTACACATGAATGTAAAATAGTACTTTTGAATAGTTAGTGCGTTCTGATCCGCACTTCACACGTCTGAACGTCTACAACGCATTCCCGACGGGCGGAGCTCCTACCTCTCTGGTGATGCGTCTCTCGATGTAGGCCATGAACTGAGAGCTCAGGCTGGCGCTGTCCCCTCCTCCTCCTCCTCCTCCTCCTCCTCCTCTGCCTCGACTCCTCCCCTCCTCCTCCTCCTCCTCCCCCACACAGCTGTCTATGAAGTCTATCTGCTCCAACTCCACACCTGATGAAGAGAGGCAGACAGGCAGCGAGAGAGAGAGAGAGACAGGCAGAGAGACAGACAGGCAGAGAGACAGAGAGACAGGCAGAGAGACAGACAGGAGAAGTCTTGGATGGATCCGTGATAAACGATGTGGCAGAAGATGAAATGCAGAAAAGAACATTTTGTATGTGACGGCTTTATGAGCTTTACCTGAGGAAGTGAGTAACACAGGTGCATTTACAACAGGCTCCAAGGAAACGCAGCTCCGTGGCTTTAAGAACATAAAATGTAAGTGCTATTTGAAATAGTAGATCATTTGACTGCGTGACATATTTCGCCCTGTCCAGCCACAGTTTTCCAGCCTGTAGTAGCGCAGACTCTGGAATATATTGTGCAGTATTGCACACGAACGTATCTCGTAGATATTACAGCGCTGCCATCGGACATTTTAAATAAACAAACCAGCGAATAAACCTGCAGTTTATATGAATGTTTGTAACTTCCCACTGAGTGGAAGGAAATGAATCTGATTGGTTACTGCAGAGACTGTTGGCTGTGATGGACTCCGATCAGCACAGGTTCAAAGCTGCATTTTCCCTGTTTCTGTTTTCAGACTGAACACAGGGAGCGGGCGAAGAGACGCGAAGAGACGCGAAGAGACGTCAAGAGATGTGAAGAGACACAAAGAGACGCAAAGAAACACGAAGAGACGTGAAGAGACGCAAAGAGACACGAAGAGACGCGAAGAGACATGAAGAGACACGAAGAGACGTCAAGAGACGCGAAGAGACGCGAAGAAACGTGAAGGGACGTGAAGAGACGCGAAGAAACACGAAGAGACGCGAAGAGACGCGAAGACGTGTCGGCACGAGCTCAAGATATTCAGCCGAGCGTGCACACACACACACACACACACACACACACTACTGCAGACAGTCAGTTGCTAGCTAACGTCTGTACAGTCGGCTTATTGGCTGTTTGGAACTAACAAACACAAACACAAACAGTCCAGCCGTCAAATTCAAGGTGAAAATTTACTTCCTGTCTGAACTCACCTTCAAGCTACGAGGACTCGGATTGTTTTCTTTTGCATCCCGCACAAAGTTTGTCAGAAGAATGATTCCGTTTTTGCCAAAATGTTTTCTAATGTTCCCTCCCTGCAGCTGCTAACAGGTGAACACAGCATCAGCTGATCAGGACAGGTTACTCCGACACACCTGATCAATACAGGCAGTCAGTGATGAACTCACATGTGCCGTTAGCCAGCAGAGGTCCTCCTCCTCCTCCTCCTCCTCCTCTCTGCCTCTGATCTCTGCTGATCTCGGCCACTCTCAGCGGTAACTCCGACAGCTCCTCTGTAGGCTGAACACACACGGACAGGAAGTGAGCTCACACACGGACAGGAAGTGAGCTCACACACGGACAGGAAGTGAGCTCACACACGGACAGCAAACAGAGGACAGGACGTGGTGAGTGTGTGTGAGTGTGTCTGACCTCGTTCCCTGACCATCTCTTGTCTCCGCTGTCGACGCTGTTGAAGCCAGAATCCAGCGCTCCGTACGGACGCCCGGGGTACAGCTCGTCAACACTGACAGAGCACAGACAGAGGTTTAGTCGAGCTGGGGCTTTTATTGTGAAGGATCTGCAGGAAGTCTTCGGCTACAGGCAGTAGAAGCGCTCTGAGGGTCAATTAGCACCTCTGAGCCAAAAGGTTCCAGGAACTATGCATCTACAGCCGCGTTTCCACCCTAAGTACCAGGACCTTCCTCCAAAGGATCCTGGTCCCTGGGGAACGTTCCTGCGGTGGAAACGCAGCTTATGCTGCACAGGTGAGCTCAGTCTTTAACAGGTGAGAGTGCATAGGTTAAAATGAATGCATTTGCCTATTACTGATAGGCAGTTATCATGTGAATGAAGCCACACACACGTAGCAGTCTGAGGATTGTGTTTGACCAACCGGCGACGTTCAGCCCTGCAAGCTCCACCCCCATAGCTCCAGGTTAAAAACTCAGGTTTAGTTCCTGAGTTTCTCTAAAAAGGTTCTTGGTCCCCTAGTTAAGTTCCAGAACCAGAGTCTAAGCGTAGCCCCTGTTCTGGGGTTAGTTCTGTCTGATGGTCCAGGAACCATCAGGGCCGAGTTTACACGTCTGAGCAAAAACCTTACCGCCGCTACAACTCGTGAACCGCTTCATTCACACAGTGAACGGACCGAGTCATCGCTTAACCCATCACCAGCAAACGTGCAAAACAAGCTTTTGACTGAATATTCAGTTCAAAACCACATAAAACAGAAGAAATATCAAACAATTAACTGACAATCACATTTTTTAAGTAATTCAAATGCCGGATCAATGGCTTCCACAGTAACTGATAACCAGTGATGATAGCGTGGAGAGGTTTGTGTTCTGACCAGGAGCTGAAGGTCAAAGGTCGTCTGTCGTAGTCTGGGAGGTCCGGCGTCGTCTTGCTGGCCTCCAGGTTCAGATACTTAAATATGTGGATCTTCCCTTTAATGCAGATCTACACACAGAAACACACATTCAGCTGGAAGTCGGACAGACAGTCTGAGCTGGACGTCGCTGATGTCACTTCCTGCGAGTACCTGTGCAGGTGGGGTCTGCAGAGGGTTGTTGTCGAGGACGATGGTCTGCAGCTGTGTGAGTTGGCGGTAACAGACGGGGATGGACGTCACTTTGTTACAGGAGAAGTCCAGACGCACCAGAGGGAGATCTGCCAACTCTGAATAAACACACACACACAGAGATACACACAGAGATACACACGTCACTACAGCGTAACACACACACACACACACACGTCACTACAGCGTAACACACACACACAGAGATACACACAGAGATACACACACGTCACTACAGCGTAACACACACACACACACACGTCACTACAGCGTAACACACACACACAGAGATACACACAGAGATACACACACGTCACTACAGCGTAACACACACACACACAGAGATACACACAGAGATACACACACGTCACTACAGCGTAACACACACACACAGAGATACACACAGAGATACACACACGTCACTACAGCGTAACACACACACACACAGAGATACACACAGAGATACACACACGTCACTACAGCGTAACACACACACACACAGAGATACACACAGAGATACACACACGTCACTACAGCGTAACACACACACACAGAGATACACACACGTCACTACAGCGTAACACACACACACACAGAGATACACACAGAGATACACACACGTCACTACAGCGTAACACACACACACACAGAGATACACACAGAGATACACACACGTCACTACAGCGTAACACACACACACAGAGATACACACACGTCACTACAGCGTAACACACACACACACAGAGATACACACAGAGATACACACACGTCACTACAGCGTAACACACACACACACAGAGATACACACAGAGATACACACACGTCACTACAGCGTAACACACACACACACAGAGATACACACAGAGATACACACACGTCACTACAGCGTAACACACACACACACAGAGATACACACAGAGATACACACACGTCACTACAGCGTAACACACACACACAGGTCACTACAGCGTAACACACACACACACAGAGATACACACAGAGATACACACACGTCACTACAGCGTAACACACACACACACAGAGATACACACACGTCACTACAGCGTAACACACACACACACACACGTCACTACAGCGTAACACACACACACACACACGTCACTACAGCGTAACACACACACACACACACACGTCACTACAGCGTAACACACACACACAGAGATACACACAGAGATACACACACGTCACTACAGCGTAACACACACACACACACACACGTCACTACAGCGTAACACACACACACAGAGATACACACAGAGATACACACACGTCACTACAGCGTAACACACACACACACAGGTCACTACAGCGTAACACACACACACACGTCACTACAGCGTAACACACACACACACGTCACTACAGCGTAACACACACACACACACACACACACACACACACACAGGTCACTACAGCGTAACACACACACACACACGTCACTACAGCGTAACACACACACACACGTCACTACAGCGTAACACACACACACACACGTCACTACAGCGTAACACACACACACAGAGATACACACAGAGATACACACACGTCACTACAGCGTAACACACACACACACACACACAGGTCACTACAGCGTAACACACACACACACGTCACTACAGCGTAACACACACACACACACGTCACTACAGCGTAACACACACACACACACGTCACTACAGCGTAACACACACACACACACACACACACAGGTCACTACAGCGTAACACACACACACACGTCACTACAGCGTAACACACACACACACACATCACTACAGAGTCATGTCCGTCAGTTATCTGTCACTTGATGACGTCAGTGGTTCTGGTCTCTGTGGTCTTTGTAACAGCAGGGGTTTCAGAGATCCGTTCCCAGCCTGGGGTCTGGACCCCCCCAAAGGGTCCAGCCAGTGCTGAATAAAGTCTCCACGTGGACCTTGTTGGTCACATGCTGATGACGTTGTGGTGTTGAAACGTTGAAGTTGTCCTCAAATCTTTTCTGAGAGCATCTATCAGGTGTGTGCTTGCATCTATCTATCTAATATATATATATAAGCAATATTACACGAGAGGGTTTCTCCCCGTCCTGCCAATGATGGCGTTAAAGCTCACCCTCGAGTGTAATATTATACAACAGTTTCCAACACACTCGGGGCCTCAGAGAGGCGGCGACGGCCTGCGGAGCCAGGACGTGTCTCACATCTCACGCGGTGGATTTAGGGTTTCTTTCCACCAAACCAGAGCTGGTGACTGTCGGACCAGTTTAAAGACCAACCGAGACGGTTTGGGGGAGTTTTATTGTGTTTCTGTCCAGGCACAAATGACAATAATTTACTTTTTTCATTTATTTGCGAATGCAGAATTCAGACGAACAAACAGTTGAAATCATCCAAACAGTGCGGACATTTAAATGATTCAATTTATGAATTTTATCATGGCTGTATGTAACGTTTTCACCTCAACAAATCGTGTTCATATTAACTTGGATTGTATCTAACATGGACAATGCAGAGACGCCAGTGAAAGCTCAGATCGGCCGCTAGGTGACGCTACGTTGTGTTCCTCATAACGGGCCGGTACTGGAAGACCTGCCGTGTCTTCAGAGCCACGTCTCACAGGGAAATACTGGACTTCTTACTCCACTGCAGCTTTAGCTACTTTTCAGATTTCAGTTTTTAATCCCCTTCCTGTGCAGTGAAAACCCCGTATCTCCAGATGTGGTGGTTCTGAATGTTTGTGATGAACTGAAGGACGACGCGTTTCCTTTATGGGTCGAGGAAAGTCTCCGACTCTCTTAACGCAGCAGGAATATGAATCCAGAAACATCAGATAAAAAAGGACAACACTGACAGGACAGGAGCGTTTTACTGCACAGGGACGACTTTCTGCTGAAACCTTTACCTTGTAAGACTTGTAGTGGAGTATTTTCACAGTGGCCTGGTATCTGTACTTGAGCTTAAGTACCTGAATACTTCTTCCTCCGCTGGTTAGCGGTTAGCTCACTCCTAGCCTAACTGCGCCTGCGTGTTACCGGCCGAGCCCCCCCCCTTTAAGGAAGGCGGCCTTGTGGGTAACCGGTGTGTGACGCAGTGTAGCGGGTTGTTGTGAGAGAAGTAACGTCCCGTCTGCTGCAGCCACAGAAGAGTTTACGCTTTTAGGAGTTACGTTACTTTTCCATGATTAAGACGTACTTTGTATGTTGTGTGTGTGTGCGTACCTGGAGGCAGTCGGACCAGGTGGTTCCTCCTGATGTTCAGGTCTCGTAGAGCCTCCAGCTGACCCACCTGAGACGGTAGAGTCTGGATCTCATTACAGCTCACATCCTGCAGGGGGCAGTCCACACAACCATCAATAACTCAAGTGTAGCTGAAGTGGGCCGCTCCTCTCTCGCGGTAACTTACATGTTGTGACATCAATATAATATCAATAAGCTGATACAATACAGTTTCTGTAAAATCTATTAGAAATGTGAATAAATAAAAACTGTTTTTGATTAATCCAGTGAATTAAAAACACAAATGTAAGGGATCTGTATCAAAATGACTTGTTTAAATATGAATAAAATTACTATCAGCTGATACATCGTTGTATCAGTATCAGCCTCAATAATCCAGTATTTACAGTGGTGTGCAAAAGTGTTTGCCTTCCTGATTTCTTATTTTTTTGCATGTTTGTCACTTAAATGTTTCAGATCATCAAAGAAATTTAAATATTAGTCAAAGATAACACAAGTAAACACAAAATGCAGTTTTTAAATGAAGGTTGTTATTATTAAGGGAAAACTAAATCCAAACCTACATGGCCCTGTGTGAAAAAGTGATTGCCCCCTAAACCTAATAACTGGTTGCTCCACCCTTAGCAGCAACAACTGCAACCAAGCGTTTGCGATAACTTGCAGTGAGTCTTTTACAGCGCTGTGGAGGAGTTTCGGCCCACTCATCTTTGCAGAATTGTTGTAATTCAGCCACATTGGAGGTTTTCGAGCATGAACTGCCTTTTAAGGTCATGCCACAGCGTCTCAATAGGATTCAGGTCAGGACTTTGACTAGGCCGCTCCAAAGTCTTCATTTTGTTCTTCTTCAGCCATTCAGAGGTGGACTTGCTGGTGTGTTTTGGATCATCGTCCTGCTGCAGAACCCAAGTTCGCTTCAGCTTGAGGTCACGAACAGATGGCCGGACGTTCTCCTTCAGGAGTTTTTGGTAGACGGCAGAATTCATGGTTCCATTTATCACAGCAAGTCTTCCAGGTCCTGAAGCAGCAAAACAGCCCCAGACCATCACACTACCACCACCATATTTTACTGTTGGTATGATGTTCTTTTTCTGAAATGCGGTGTTACTTTTACGCCAGATGTAACGGGACACACACCTTCCAAAAAGTTCAGCTTTTGTCTCGTCAGTCCACAGAGTATTTTCCCAAAAGTCTTGGGGATCATCAAGATGTTTTCTGGCAAAAATGAGACGAGCCTTAATGTTCTTTTTGCTCAGCAGTGGTTTTCGTCTTGGAACTCATTTTTGCCCAGTCTCTTTCTTATGGTGGAGTCATGAACACTGACCTTAACTGAGGCGAGTGAGGCCTGCAGTTCTTTGGATGTTGTTGTGGGGTCTCTGAATGGCTGAAGAAGAACAAAATGAAGACTTTGGAGCGGCCTAGTCAAAGTCCTGACCTGAATCCTACTGAGATGCTGTGGCATGAACTTAAAAAAGGCAGTTCATGCTCGAAAACCCTCCAATGTGGCTGAATTACAACAATTCTGCAAACATGAGTGGGCCGAAACTCCTCCACAGCGCTGTAAAAGACTCATTGCAAGTTATCGCAAACGCTTGATTGCAGTTGTTGCTGCTAAGGGTGGAGCAACCAGTTATTAGGTTTAGGGGGCTTTTTTCAAGTTTTGTATCTAAAAGTTGCTTTTCTTCTTCCGTTTGAACTCGTCACAGTGAGGAAGAAGAGGAAACAGGTTCATCATCACAGCAGCTCTTAATAAATATTAGTCAGACTGACCAGTTCAGTGAGGTGTCTCAGCTGTCCCACTTCCTCCGGCAGAGAAACCAGCTTGTTGTTGCAAGCTATCAAAACCTTCAGAGGAAGACTGCAGACGACTACTGGGAGGACAGACAGCTGGTTCCGACTGGTGGACAGACAGAGAGACAGACAGAGACAGAGAGAGACAGAGAGAGACACAGACAGAGAGACAGACAGAGACAGAGAGACAGACAGAGACAGAGAGACAGAGACAGAGAGAGACAGACAGAGAGACAGACAGAGACAGAGAGAGACAGAGAGAGAGACAGAGACAGAGAGAGACACAGA
>NC_058048.1:31923802-31931302 GCF_020085105.1 Siniperca chuatsi | reverse complement strand
CTAAAGTTCATTAAAACTGTCTCTAAGTTACTTGAATCGACTTGTCAGAAACCCGCCCGGTTCACTGTGTCCGGTCCCCGGGCTCTGTCGCTCACTCACCGGCCCTGGTGGTGTCCGTCAGGTCGTGGTTGGCGGCGCTCCGGGGAAACTCCTTCAGCTTCCTGCCGCTGATGTTCAGGCACCCGGTGGCCGAGGCTTCGTCCAGCGCCCGGTCCAGAGAACGGTTCCAGGGCGCCGGACCCGCCGGCCCCAGTCCGTTATTATTCCCGACTAAAACATTCCCGGAGCCGCCGCCGCTGCTGCTGCCGCCTCCGACCGTGAAGTTGAGTCCGGTGTTGTCCACAGACCCCAGCAACACCGAGGCCGCCATTACACACTCCGGCTGGTTAGCTCACAGTGCTAACGGCTAACTCTCCCACCCTAAACTCCAGAGCTGAGCATGCGCAGAGCGGCGCTCTGCTGGACGCGGAGCACATTAATACTGCGTGCAGCGGCAGATACATACAAAATACACATTACAATATATACATAATATATATTATTATTAGTGTAACATGTCACTACGGTAGTTTATTCAAAATATAAACGGAAATATTAACATTATGCACCGCTGGAAAGGAAAATTATACATAAATAACAACCAAAAATATGCAAAGTGCTTCATGCAACTGAAGTGACTGCAGGACTCCTGCACTTATACTACAGACTCACACAGCATGTGAAGGATTTAACATATTTCCTTTTATTTTTACTGCTCGCGTCATCTTGGTGTTTTTGGTCTAATATTTGTGCTATTTTAATATTTAAATCTTTATGCATTTTAATTCTGTTCACAGTGGTGGGAGAATAAATCAGATCCTTTGCTCCTGCATCATCAGGCTGTATGTTATATTAATTATTATTATTATCATGTACAAGTTGTGCCTGGAGGTGAAGCTGATTTAACTACTTTATATACTGTTCTGTAACACTGCTTCACATTATTTTCTATTAAACTAATTATATATATTTATTATTATATATATTTGTTGGTTAAATAAATGTAGTGCAGCAGAATTATAAAGTAATATCAAATATTAAGTACCTCAAAATTATACTTAATTAATTACATGTTGAGTAAATGTACTTTGTGACTTTCCGCTGCTCGTTTTTAAGATGATTTGTTAGTTTTCAGAACTGAAATCAAGCAAAGGCTTCTGAGTTTATTAGAAGAAACTGAACTGCAGAATCTAGAACATTATTAATTATAAAGCCTAAAACAGACAGCAGATAAATGTGACCCAGACAGTAATGAATTACAGCTTCAGGAGTCACAGTTTATATTAGTCTGATTTTATAAAAAGATAGTTAATGTAAATTAACCCTTTGTTTTCAGTGTTTGTCGTCACCTGTTTGGTTTAATCTTTGCATCTCATGCTTAAAACTATATTCTCATCATCTATATTATTATTTCTCCTGTTTCCCACGAGCCGTATATGAAGATGTTTATCCAGGCAGAGAAAGAAACGGTTTTAAAGGAGCAGTTCACCCCAGAATCAAGACCACCTGAGTCTCCTGTCACCTGCAGAGCTGTTCATCCCTCCAGACTGTTGAGCTGCAGAGTTTCGGAGAAGTCTGCACTGTCTGAATATAATGTGGCTGAATGGTGCAGACATCTCTACGGCCGACGTCTCCGAAACTCTGCAGGTGACAGCAGACTCAGGTGGTCTTGATTCTGGGGTGAACTGCCCCTTTAACGTCAGCTTTCTTGTTACATGAGAGAGGCTCAATAAAATGATCAAATTCACAAAAAACAGGTTGAAATATAATAATATAATATAGTGTTGGACTTGTTGCATTTCTTCCCCCAAAATTCATAAAATATTAAATACTGTTTCTATCAACAGAGTTTCTGAAATGCTAATAATCACAGCAGCGGTAGCTATAAGCTCATGACGTCCTGCTGAGGGGCCGAGAACCACAGATTTATCTTCATTATAACAGAAAAACAACCCTTTTCTTTCCATTCCGGCTCATTTCTAGGCTTTTGTCGCTCTCGTCGACACAACCGGCACGAAAACGTCATTCCCCAGAATTCACAGCGCTGTCGCATATCGACGCATGCGTGTCGCGGCAGTGTCCAGGGCCGGGTATCATGGCGACGTACGTGGACATTCTGAAGAGCGAGTTTCCTGAGATCGACTCGGAGGTGTTCGACTACATCACAGGTGAGAGGCCGGGGAGGGAGCCGCCGTGTGCCGGGGAGGGAGCCGCCGCCTGTCGGGCCCGCCGGGCGGCTCAGACCGGCCTTTAGTCTGCCTGTTAGCCGGGAAGCCGCTTCCTTTAGCCACAGAGCTAATGAGCTAACCGGGCTGGCGGCACGCAGGGGGACACCGGTTAGCACGGCATGGCTCCGGTAGCTAGACCTAAAACCCGGTCAGTCTGACGACTGTAGTCCGGTTTGACTGGCCCAAACCCCGAACAGTGACCCGCGGAGGCCCCGTAGACCCATTACAGCAGGATTATAGGCGTTATAGTGGCGTTACATCACAGGAAGGAAGTCAGTGCCGTTACCGTGGAGACTGCCGGAGTTCAGAGATTATATTCTCTGTTTGTGTAAAACTGGCAAAGTTATCGTTGATTAATAAATGAAAACAATTATATAGGTTGTGTCTGTGAAGGATGACTGTGCTCCGTGACTCACAGCAGTCCTCGCCAAAGATGGACTACCAGCTGGGCCAAGTGGGCAACCGGCCCTCAGGTGGGCTAATCGCAATCAGCTTGATTGGCCACGCGTCATGCCTGTTCAGTTATTACACGTGTTTCTCAGGATGTGTAGTTGTGATCATTTTATATATTTTAATTATGCCATAGATGATACCTTTACCCCCTCCCCCTCCCCTCCCCTCCCCTGTAGTTCTATCAGCTGTGGGCTTCAGGTGAGGTTACCTGTGCTTGGGCTAGTGACGATGCATCCTCCAGGGAGGCTGGGCACTGGGAAAACCGGTCTCTGCTGCTCGGCCGGGGCTTTTATTGGCATGTGTACTTCCTGTTTGGAAACACAGCTGTCGCCGTGTTGGCGGGTTCCTCTCACCTGCGGGTTCGTTATCTACCTTCTCCGGATGAGTCTGCGTTGTGGATAAAGTCTTTCTGTGTGACGTTACGCCCTTTAACGTTTGAAAAGAAACACGTGACGTGTGTCAGCCGATTATATCATTTTTTGAAACTCCCAAATATCAGTGTTGGCCTCACCTGGCTGCAGTGATGTACAGGTGTACTCCCGGGTGTGTCAGTACACTGTGACATCACTGCTGGGTGTGGCTACAGGTGCAACAGCAGGTTACTCTGCCTCCAGTCTAATAATCCTGCCGCTAACTAGAAGTGACAACATGCTTTTACTACACAGGCAGGTGAGGGTGAGGGGACAGGTACGCCTGACCACGCCCAGCTGGGACGTTGGGGTGTGCAGTGACGGCGCAGTCAGTTAGCCCCTCCCTCAGCGCCGGACCAGAGAGACACACGGCGGCTAAACAAAAGCCTTTAAACAGCGTAACGAAACAAAACACCTGGGTGAAGGAACGGTTACACTATAAAGGTGCGCTCTCAATAAAGTTGTGTTCGAATGAGCGCAAACTAACCTGGAGCAGGCAGCGAGTGTGTTTTAAATCCACACTAGGATCCTGGTTTAACTCAGAATCAGGATTTCATGTTCAGACTGAACTTCTTCATGACCCTGTTGATTCAAACGGGATCCGAAGACCTGACAGCGGGTAAATTAACACCTGAACGAGTGTGTGTGTGTGTGTGTTTCAGGTGTTTTGGACAGCGGCGGAGCAGATTTCGAGGATGGGGAGGAGGTTTACGAAGCCATCGGCGGAGTCCTGCAGGAAGTGTCTGCCGACAGTAAAAACGAGGACGACGTCAGAGACATCTGCCTCCAGATGTTCAACACGCTCAAGCTGTAAGAAAGACGAGACGTCGTGTCTTCTACAAGCTTTGCAGGGATTTCGCTGCACCGCGATCTGTTGGCATCAGACTCTGACTGTCGGTGTGAACGGAGTTCATATTAGAGCCGCAGCTAACCGTCCTGTCATTGTTCTGTGACCTGCAGGCTGCTTTTATTATTCGTTCTGTTCATCCAATCAGTCAGAAAACACTGAAACTTCCATCACAGCAGCTCCACCGGCAGTCCAAAACCCACAGATCTACAAGTTACTGATTATATATCGGGAATAACGTGTTTTAATCACGAGTAACTTCAGTTCACGTCAATTTTATTTATATAGCGCCAATTCATAACAGTCATCTCACTGCACTTGAGAGTGAGAAACTCGGGAATGACGTGTGTTTTCATCGGGAATGACTTGTGTTTTCGTCGGGAATGACTTGTGTTTTCGTCGGGAATGACTTGTGTTTCCGTCGGGAATGACTTGTGTTTTCGTCGGGAATGACTTGTGTTTTCGTCGGGAATGACTTGTGTTTCCGTCGGGAATGACTTGTGTTTTCGACGGGAATGACTTGTGTTTTCGTCGGGAATGACTTGTGGTTCCGTCGGGAATGACTTGTGGTTCCGTCGGGAATGACTTGTGGTTCCGTCGGGAATGACTTGTGGTTCCGTCGGGAATGACTTGTGTTTTCGTCGGGAATGACTTGTGTTTTTGTCGGGAATGGCTTGTGTTTTCGACGGGAATGGCTTGTGTTTCCGTCGGGAATGGCTTGTGTTTCCGTCGGGAATGACTTGTGGTTCCGTCGGGAATGGCTTGTGTTTCCGTCGGGAATGTCTTGTGTTTCCGTCGGGAATGTCTTGTGTTTCCGTCGGGAATGACTTGTGTTTTCGTCGGGAATGGCGCGTGTTTTTGTCGGGAATGGCTTGTGTTTTCGACGGGAATGGCTTGTGTTTCCGTCGGGAATGGCTTGTGTTTCCGTCGGGAATGGCTTGTGTTTTCGACGGGAATGTCTTGTGTTTCCGTCGGGAATGACTTGTGTTTCCGTCGGGAATGTCTTGTGTTTCCGTCGGGAATGGCGCGCGTTTTCGTCGGGAATGGCGCGCGTTTTCGTCGGGAATGGCGCGCGTTTTCGTCGGGAATGGCGCGCGTTTTCGTCGGGAATGGCTTGTGTTTTCGACGGGAATGGCGCGTGTTTTCGTCGGGAATGCCTTGTGTTTTCGTCGGGAATGCCTTGTGTTTTCGTCGGGAATGGCGTTTTTCGTCGGGAATGACGCGTTTTTGCGTCGAGAATGCGCGCGCGCCGTCGGGAATGGCGCGCGTTTTCGTCGGGAATGGCGCGCGTTTTCGTCGGGAATGGCGCGCGTTTTCGTCGGGAATGGCGCGCGTTTTCGTCGGGAATGGCGCGCGTTTTCGTCGGGAATGGCGCGCGTTTTCGTCGGGAATGGCGCGCGTTTTCGTCGGGAATGGCGCGCGTTTTCGTCGGGAATGGCGCGCGTTTTCGTCGGGAATGTCTTGTGTTTCCGTCGGGAATGGCGCGCGTTTTCGTCGGGAATGGCGCGCGTTTTCGACGGGAATGGCTTGTGTTTTCGTCGGGAATGCCTTGTGTTTTCGTCGGGAATGGCGCGCGTTTTCGTCGGGAATGGCGCGGCGTTTTGTCGGGAATGGCGCAAGCGCGTTGTCGGGAATGGCGCGCGTTTTTCGTCGGGAATGCGCGCGTTTCGTCGAGGAATGGCGCGTTGTCGGGAATGGCGCGTTTTGCGTCGGAATGGCGCGCAGCGTTTTTCGTCGGGAATGGCGCGTTTTCGTCGGGAATGGCGCGCGTTTCGTGGCGGGAATGGCGCGCGTTTTTCGTCGGGAATGTCTTGTGTTTCCGTCGGGAATGGCGCAGCGTTTTTCGTCGGGAATGGCGCGCTTTTTCGTCGGGAATGGCTTGTGTTTTCGACGGGAATGGCTTGTGTTTTCGTCGGGAATGGCTTGTGTTTTCGACGGGAATGGCGCGCGTTTTCGACGGGAATGGCGCGCGTTTTCGTCGGGAATGGCGCGCGTTTTAAATCGGGAATGGCGCGCGCGTTTTAAATCGGGAATGGCGCGGCGTTTTAAATCGGGAATGGCGCGCGTTTTCGTCGGGAATGGCGCGCGTTTTCGTCGGGAATGGCGCGCGTTTTCGTCGGGAATGGCGCGCGTTTTCGTCGGGAATGGCGCGCGTTTTCGTCGGGAATGACTTGTGTTTTCGTCGGGAATGACTTGTGTTTTCGTCGGGAATGACGCGCGTTTTCGACGGGAATGACGCGCGTTTTCGACGGGAATGACGCGCGTTTTCGACGGGAATGACGCAGCGTTTTTTCGACGGAATGACGCGTTTTTCGACGGGAATGACGCGTTGCGACGGAATGACGCGCGTTTCGGCGCGGGAATGACGCGCGTTTTCGTCGGGAATGACGCGCGTTTTCGTCGGGAATGACGCGCGTTTTCGTCGGGAATGACGCGCGTTTTCGACGGGAATGACTTGTGTTTCCGTCGGGAATGACTTGTGTTTCCGTCGGGAATGACTCGCTCTCTGTGTTTCCGTCAGGAATAACCATCGTGGCTCTCAGCGGCAGGTGTTGTTGGACGCTCCAGTGCAGCTCTCTCAGATCTCTGCAGACAACGGTAAGAAACGCATCTCAGTGATAATAAATGATATTTGTATTCAAACGCTCCTCACTGCATTTTAACTGTTAATAATGTTTGACGTTGCAAAGAGATTTACCGACCGGCGTCTCTCCACAGTTACTGCGACCGACGACGTTCAGGGTATCTGGATGATGAAACGTTCTCAGAACACAGTGAGTCGCTTTTACCCAGATTTCACTAAAAATACGTAAAGAGTTTAATCTCATTTTCACTGTAAATCAGTTGCTTTGATAAAAACCGAAAAACATCAAGCTCAGAAATAATAATAAAGTTTTCAGCTTTACAAGGAAAAAGTGAGAATACGACGCTGTAAAGACACACGCATGAATACACAAAGTAAAGTTATTAAGTTTTCAGAAGGAGGTTTATAGACTTTAGATTTCTGATTGTTGGATTTGAACATGTGACCTTGTCTTTAAACGCATCGCCTGCTGTGACTCTCCAGACGGTGGATGCAAAGAAACTGGAGAAGGCCGAGGCCAAGCTGAAAGCCAAACATGACCGCAGGAACGAGAAGGACTCTCAGAAGATCTCCAGTCCGCTGTCAGTCCTCACCTGTCCTCATCTGTACACCTGTCCTCACTGTCCTCCTCTGGTGTCTCTCACCTGTCCTCCTCTCACCTGTCCTCACCTGTACACCTGTCCTCACTGTCCTCCTCTGGTGTCTCTCACCTGTCCTCCTCTCACCTGTCCTCACCTGTACACCTGTCCTCACTGTCCTCCTCTGGTGTCTCTCACCTGTCCTCCTCTCTCACCTGTCCTCACCTGTACACCTGTCCTCACCTGTCCTCCTCTGGTGTCTCTCACCTGTCCTCCTCTCACCTGTCCTCACCTGTACACCTGTCCTCACTGTCCTCCTCTGGTGTCTCTCACCTGTCCTCCTCTCACCTGTCCTCACTGT